>NC_084554.2:45102500-45135000 GCF_033978685.3 Nerophis lumbriciformis
CTGTGGCTGTAGGTAACCTCCTGATGTAGTTTTAAAAATATATAATCATTCTACAAGATGGCAGTAGCTGCATTTGAGGCTTCATGAGTGGCCAGCAGCTTTAATTCGCTCTGCTGCCGCACTTTGTCATACTGTTGTTTACCTTTATCACTTTCTCATGCAATCCACATCATTATCATTGAACCTATCAAAATGAGTTGCATTTCAACATAACATTCTCCCTTCTCTGCTTATAGTAAATGTTGTTATGGATATATTGAAGTTGTTTAATAATAAAATCTACAATTTACTTAAAGTAAATGATATGCTTTTACTCTGAAAAGATGTGAGATTTAAGATTCCGGTCTAAGTGTGTTTGGGTGCTGCTTCTTATTGTGACTTACAGCATTTGGCCTCATCCCGTCCATCTGGGCAGTCTCGCACTCCGTCACACACTTTTCTTAAAGGGACACAACGACCGTCTCCACAGCGAAACTGACGAGGACACACTGCGCGCACACACACACACACACACACACACACACACACACACACACACACACACACACACACACACACACACACACACACACACACACACACACACACACACACACACACACACACACACACACACACACACACACACACACGCAATACCAGCATGTACCGTGTCTGTCAGCAAAAAGTGCCAGCGTGGGACTTACAGCCTTCCGGAGAGAAAGCCTTGTAGAGCAGGTGGAAACCTTTGTGGGTTACAGATTCGTCCGAGTGGAAGTGGATGGAAAGCGGAGACGAGTAGATTCGCCTCTTGCTGCTGTCTGACACCGGGTTGCACAGCCTGGAGGAGTCATAAGCGATCACAAAGAGCAGTGGTGTGATTATTTCACAGGGATGGAAGTTCAAACAAATTCAAGTAAAATAAACCTTTAGAGTTTTATGAATTTATTCTATTTTTATTTATATTGAATCTGGTCATCCATGGCTTATAAGAGCCATCAAAAGCAATCATATTGAGCAGTCATGTGATTATATCAAGGGGATGGAAGTTAAAATAAATTCAAATAAGATAAACCTCTATATATTTGTATATATATGAATTTACTTTTTTAAAATGTTTTATTTTATTTTTCACGTGGTCATTCATGGCCATCAGAAGCAATCATAATTAGCTGTAATATGATTATTTCACATTGATGGAAGTTAAAATACATTCATATGAAATAAACTTCTATATTTTTATGAATTTATTTTCAAATGGTTTTCATCCATTCATTAAAAGCCAATATAATGAGCAGTAATGATTATTTCATGGGGATGAAGTTTAAAATAAATTAAAATAAAATAAACCTCTATATTTTTATGAATTAATTCTCTTTTTAAAATATTATATCTTTTTTTATAAAGTGGTCATCAATGGCTTTTTAGAGCCATCAAAAGCAATCATAATGAGGAGTCATGATTAAGTTAAAATTAATTCAAATAAAATACACCTCTAGATTTTTGTATTTTTATGAATTTATTCTCTTTTTAAATATATTTGTAAAAATGTTTTGATGTGTTCACCAATGGCAATCAAAAGCAATCATAATGAGCTGCCATATTATTTTACAGAGATAGGAGTTTAAATAATCACAAATAAAATAAAATGTTATATTTTTAAGAATTCACAAATTGATTTTTTCAATTGTTTTTTATGCGGTCATCCATTACTCATAAGAACCATCAAAAGCAATCATAATGAGCAGTCAAATTATCATTTTGCAAGGATGGAGGTTACATTAAATTAAGATAAAATAAACCTCTATATTTTTGTATTTTACATGAATTTATTCTTTTTTAAAAATTTTGTTTTTTAAAAATGTTTTTAAGGTGGTCATCCAAGGCTCAGAAGAGCCATCAAAAGCGATCACAATGAGCCATCATATAATTTATTTACGGAATGGAAGTTAAAGCAAATTAAAATGAAATAAAATTCAATATTTTTATGAACTTATTCTTTATTTTTTATTTTATTTTTACGTGGTCATCCATGGCTCATAAGAGCTATCGAAAGCAATCATAATGACCAGTCATGATTATTTCACAGGGATGGAAGTTAAAATAAAATATATTAAAATAAAATACAATTCTATATTTTTATGAACTTATTCTAATTTTACATTACTTTTAAAAAAATTTTTTAATGTGGTCATCCATGGCTCATAAGAGCCATCGAAAGCAATCATAATGACCAGTCAAATGATTATTTCATAAGGATGAATGTTAAATTAAATTAAAATAAAATAAACTTCTATGTTTTTGTATTTTTATGAATTTATTCTATTTTAAACATTTTATTTAGTAAATGTTTTTTATGTGGTCATCCAAGGCTCGTAAGAGCCATCAAAAGCGATCACAATGAGCTGTCAAAAAATTATTTCACGGGATGGAAGTTAAAATAATTTAAAATAAAATAAAATTCTATATTTTTATGAACTTATTCTCTTTTTAAATGTACTTTAATGTGGTCATCCATGGCTCACAAGAGCCATCGAAAGCAATCGCAATGAGCAGTCAAATTATTATTTCACAGGGATGGAAGTTAAAATAAAATAAATTGAAATCAAATAAAATTCTATATTTTTATGAACTTATTCTTTATTTTTGAATGTTTTGAATGTGGTCATCCAAGGCTCAGAAGAGCCATCAAAAGTGATCACAATGAGCCGTCAAATAATTATTTGGGACGGAAGTTAAAATAAAAATTTCAGGTAAAAATCAACCTTTCATATTTTTGGACTTTCATGAACGTATTTGTGGAGGGAGATGTAGCCAGCGCTGCCTGCAGGAGCAAAAGTCACCGCCGCTGTCCATGGTGCTGAGGACGGGCACCATCGGGCAGTGCAGACAGCGAGACACAGCCGGCAGGTGATTAGATTTCACAGGTGGTACGTGTTCATCTAATCATCTGTTGTCTTTAACAGTGAGCGGTCGGGAGCAGGAGGAGGAGAGAGGCATGACACAGAGGAGGGCTGAAAAGTCGAGTGTCATATGGATATTGTGGACAAAATAAAAACCTTTGTTAAACCAGAACAACGGTCTCAAGCTGACGTGTGTGATCCACCAAACCTGTTAGGAGGTAACTTCTACAGCATGGGTGTCAAACTCTGGCGCACAGGCCAAATTTGGCCCGCCGTGTAATTTCATTTGGCCCTTGAGGCAATATCAAATTAACATTAGAGCTGGCCCGCCGGTATTGTACAGCGGCGGTGCATTCACAGCTAATACTCATACTTGCCAACCCTCCCGATTTTCCCGGGAGACTCCCGAATTTCAGTGCCCCTCCCGAAAATCTCCCGGGGCAACCATTCTCCCGAATTTCTCCCGATTTCCACCCGGACAACATTATTGGGGGCGTGCCTTAAAGGCACTGCCTTCAACGTTCTCTACAACCTGTCGTCACGTCCGCTTTTCCTCCATAAAAACAGCGTGCCGGCCAGTCACTTACTATATGCGGCTTTTACACACAAGTGAATGCCATGCATACTTGATCAACAGCCATACAGGTCACAGTGAGGGTGGCCGTATAAACGACTTTAACACTGTTACAAATATGCGCCACACTGTGAACCCACACCAAACAAGAATGACAAACACATTTCGGGAGAACATCCGCACCTTTACACAACATAAACACAACAGAACAAATACCCAGAACCCCTTGCAGCACTAACTCTTCCGGGATGCTACAATATACAACCCCCGCTACCACCAAACCCCGCCCCCCAACCACCAAGTTAATGTTGATATTTACCTCAGAAGGCTGCAAATAGAAAAGAGGCATTACATTTTTTTATTTACATTTTATTTAATATACCATAGATGTTTTTTTGTTTGTTTTTTGAAAGTTGATTTTGCACTATTAAGTTATACAAGCGTTGCTTGTTCCATATTCAGTGTTAAAGCAAATCAGTGTAGCAAACTGAGCAATAATTAACGTTTTATTCATGCACTTTCTCTCGCTACTTCAAGGCTTGAATGTTTGATTCATTCATTATTGTTATTTTATTTTCAAATGTATTATTAGCCTGTGGAAAAAGTTTATTTTGATATTTACTTCAGAAGGCTGCAAATAGAAAAGAGGCATTCAATTTTTATTAAATTTTATTTGATATGCCATTGATATTTTTTGATTATTATTATTATTATTATTATTTGAAACTCGATTTTGCATGTCACTATAAAGTTATATAAGCCTTGCTTGTTCAATATTCAATGCAAAACTTGTTTGGGTCCCTATTAAAAGATTAATTTGTTCAACCTTGGCCTGCGGCTTTGTTCAGTTTTAAATTTTGGCCCACTCTGTATTTGAGTTTGAAACCCATGTTCTACAGTATTTTTTTTAAATGTATTTGTACAATTATTTGCAGCAGCAGGTACAGTATATCCCCGACACTCTGCATGACTCACTTGACTCCGCCAACGTCCAGCCAGTCCTTCTCGCAGCCATCCGACGACCCCTGGATGTCTACCGTCACTATCGTCATGGAGATCAGGTATCCAGGCAACGGTGCCTGATGGAGAGATGAGGGAGCTTGAATGCTGGGGGCGGGGGGGTTATGTCTCACACTTATTGTTTTCCTACTCACTCGTAGCGTCCATCTGCAGTCGACATTAGGAGGGTAGTAAGAAGGGTGGTGCGGGGAGGAAATGGAGCCATTCCAGGAGGAAAGTGAGCCTCCGCAAGCTGCGGGGAAAGATGGCCGCACATCAACAGGAGGCCCTTAGGACAGACACAAGTAGTTGCCAACCTGCTTTGGGGACGGCCTGGAAGTAAGCTTTAAAGATAGCGCCCTCCCTCTGTCGGCTGAAGGACAAGGTGACCAACATGACGTTCCCGGAAGAGGTCAGGCTCATGGCGCCGGGCGAACCCTGCCCGCACCACCTATGTCGACATCGACATACGAGTATAAAAAGAGCAGGTAAAAATTGTGAGTATACTGTACCTGGCGAGGATCTTGTTCTGCAAAGGAAGCAGGAAGTCGTAGGCCGACAGCTTGTGAGCGCCGCAGCTTCCCGGCGCCGCTCCCTGCAGGGCGAGGACGAGCAGCCGCACCACGTGACCCGGCGGCACGCGGAGACGCCACTGGTAGTACAGCTTCTTGGGAGCCACCAGGCTCAGGGTGCGGTTGACGCCGTGTTTAGCGTACAGGTCGAAGGACATCGCTGCGTAGAGGCGGAGATAGGACGTTAGCAGCGGGCGGGGGTTCTGGAACTTTCTCCCGCATGAAAAGGTCACCTTGGAAGCCTAGCTGCCACTTCCCGCCCTGGAGACTTTGTGGGTTCTTTATCTTGTCGGATTTCTCCTCTGATTCATAGTCGTCAGGGTCTAACCCTACAAAAAAAAAACATTTTTGTGTTTGCAAACCTTACAAAAGCAGATGTTTCTAGTAAAACTCACAAAGATACATTAATACAGGCATTATTAGACATAATGCATGTCTGAAGCAATACAAAATAGTTTCAAGCATAACTCCTAAATAGAGATGTCCGATGATGGCTTTTTTTGCCGATATCCGATATTGTCCAACTCTTAATTACCGATACCGATATATACAGTCGTGGAATCAACACATTATTATGCCTAATTTTGTTGTGATGCCCCGCTGGATGCATTAAACAATGTAACAAGGTTTTCCAAAATAAATCAACTCAAGTTATTGAAAAAAAATGCCAACATGGCACTGCCATATTTATTATTGAAGTCACAAAGTGCATTATTTTTTTTAACATGCCTCAAAACAGCAGCTTGGAATTTGGGACATGCTCTCCCTGAGAGAGCATGAGGAGGGGGGGGGGGTGTATATTGTAGCGTCCCGGAAGAATTAGTGCTGCAAGGGGTTCTGGGTATTTGTTCTGTTGTGTTTATGTTGTGTTACGGTGCGGATGTGTTTGTTATTCTTGTTTGGTGTGGGTTCTCAGTGTGGCGCATATTCGTAACAGTGTTAAAGTTGTTTATACGGCCACCCTCAGTGTGACCTGTATGGCTGTTGACCAAGTATGCATGGCATTCACTTGTGTGTGTGAAAAGTTGTAGATATTATGTGACTGGGCCGGCACGCAAAGGCAGTGCCTTTAAGGTTTATTGGCGCTCTGTACTTCTCCCTACGTCGATGTACCACTCCGTACAGCGGCGATTTAACGAGTCATACATTTTACTTATTGAAACCGATACCGATAATTTCCGATATTACATTTTAAAGCATTTATCGGCCGATAATATCAGCAGTCCGATAATATCGGACAACTCCTAATTTCAGCATATTCATGTGCACCTGGAAAATGTGTCCCCAGTCATAAGTACAACACGAAACGTACAGTTCATTAAAAGCTTCGATTTGGGTATAAATGTCAAAGGTAACATTACCATCATCTTTGACAATCAAGGCATAAGTATAACAATCCACATTTTGTATACTATCAAAGTGTTGACACATGGCACATAGCTCTGCCCCCTCTCACTCTGCAGCAGGAGATGCAAATAATTGCTTTTGCAACATCTAGTGGACACAATTAGAACAGCAGTTTCTTTCATTCCAAATTACAGCTCTTTTTTTATACTTGGCAAACTCATCTCGCGGGCCAGGTAAAACTTGTGTGCGGGCCTTATCCGGCCCACGGGCTGGACGTTTGACACCCCTGGTAAATCAGGGGTGTCAAAAGAGCCCGCTCCCAGTCTGTGGAATGCTCTCCCTGACCACCTGAGGGCACCACAGACTGTGGATGCTTTTAAAAAAGGCTTAAAAACCCTTCTTTTTTTTTAAAAAGCCTTTTTTTTAGATATATGCATACTAGTTCTAGCTATTTGGCTGTTGCAGTTTTTATTTTTATTTATTTTTTATTATCTTTTTATTTTTTTAATACACTGTAGCACTTTGAGGTTGTTTACTCAATGTAAAGTGCTTTTTACAAATAAAATCTATTATTATTATTATCAACTATATGATTGAGTGGCAGGACAGAACAGATTGAAAAAAATAAATAAATAAAAATGTTAGTTTTTTTTTCAAAAAGATTAAGAATCGTGAAAAACAAAAATAGCATTTCAATCAAAAATGCATATTTTTGACAGCCCCAGTAATGATATATGTATTTTTTTGACTACCCTACCCAATAGTTGCAGCGTGACGTCATCTTTCTCAAAGTAGTACCGCTGCTCATGTCGGCCGTCCCACAGCACCTTGGTGCTGCCGGGAAGTCGGCGCTGCAGCCTCTCCGGGCTGGACCTCCGGATCGCCATGGCAACGTAATGCGGTGCGTAGAATTGGCTCCAGTAGAAGACGTTGAGGCCCGATGCTCCTTCACTGCCGCACACGGCGACAATAAATCGCATGTCACTCAATAACAGTACACTAAGTGTACCAAAGTACACACTAGGAAGTATTCATACACCGTATTAGCGTACCTGAAGGCGGTAATCCCTGAGCGCAGGTAGTAGGAGCTCCACGGAGAGGACTTGTAGACCTCTGACAACTGTTGGAAGGACAAAATAACAATAGAGTAAGACGTGGCTGGTACTCAACTGCAGAGAGTACCATGGGGAGTATGGTGTGATACTGTAAATACTTCCAGCTTTACAGATACCAGCTGCAAGACAACAGCATGATTAATGAGGAATGACAAAGATGTCGATATTGGTATTTTGATTGACAGCCACACAGTACAGTGTATTACATCATACATATTATTGCACAGAAGGCCCGAGAGCCAAATCTGGTCCGTCACATCTTTTCATTTGGCCTGCAAAAGCCTGGAAATATTACAGTCAATACAATACTTTGTCTTATTAAATGTGTTTGTTCTTTACAATTTGACGGAAAAAAACTGAGGGCTGTCAAAATCAACAAGTTAACTCATCACATATAATACTGCATCAATCATGTACAGTACAGGCCAAAAGTTTGGACACACCTTCTCATTTCAAAGCGTTTTCTTTTTTTTTCATGACTATTTACATTGTAGATTGTCACTGAAGGCATCAAAACTATGACACCTGTGAAGTGAAAACCCTTTCAGGTGACTACCTCTTGAAGCTCATCGAGAGAATGCCAAGAGTGTGCAAAGCAGTAATCAGCGCAAAGGGTGGCTATTTTGAAGAAACTAGAATATAAAAGATGTTTTCAGTTATTTCACCTTTTTTTTGTTAAGTACATAACTCCACATGTGTTCATTCATAGTTTTGATGCCTTCAGTGACAATCTACAATGTAAATAGTCATGAAAATAAAGAAAACGCATTGAATGAGAAGGTGTGTCCAAACTTTTGGCCTGTATTGTATATAGGTTGATTTATCACACACTAATTGTATTTGTGTCAAAGTATTGGTCTTTTCTTAGGCAAGTAATAACCTGAAGTTAATCAAGATGAATCTGATTTGAAAATGTTATCATTTGACAGCAGTTAAAAAGTACATGTACTGCATATCTTTATTATCTAATAATGCAATAAATATTATATTGTCATATATTCCATTTATTTGTACAAATAAACATTTAAATATCTGCTTGGCTCATGATTGCAAAGCAAGTTATCCATCAAATTGACGCTGTAAAAATGTTAATAGATTTTACTGTAAAAAACCAGAGGCTCATTTGCCAAAATTTTAGCTTAAAAAAACAACCTGTGGTAATATATTTCTATTTACAGTAATACACCGTAAAACAACGACCATAGATTTTACCATACAAAAACAGTTATATCCTGTAAAAACTATAATTTTACAGTAAATTCAGGCACCTGAAATGCCAGTTTTAATAGTAAAACTACTTTTTTTTAATAGTGTACGAAACAAATATATGGAATCTAAATAAATGCAATAATATTTTAAGGGGAATCCTGATACATTAATAGTCATATATTATTATTGTGATGTGGCCCTCAATGAAAACAAGTTTGACACCCCTGCTCTTTAGAGAGTAAAGTGTAATAAATACTGCAAATACGCCCAGCTTTACAGATGCCGGCCGTGGAGGCATTGAGCAAAATGTGCATTATGCTAAAGACGTATTAGAATACTGTAAAACGTCACATTAAAAAAATGTAACAAATATGTATATTTTTAAATAGAATACATTCATAAAAATAAAAAAATCTAGGTTTATTTTAATATAATTTTTTTTTTACTTCCATCCCAGTGAAATAATCATGACTGCTCATTATGATTGCTTTTGATGGCTCTAAAAAGCCATTAAAAACCACTTCATAACAATATATATAATAATTAAAAAAGAGAATTATTCATAAAAATATAGAGGTTTATTTTATTTGAATTTACTTTAACTTCCATCCCCGTGAAATAATCATTACTTCTCATTATATTGGCTTTTAATGGATGGATGACCACATTAAAAATAATTTAAAAAAATACATTAAGGAGAACAAATTCATAAAAATATAGAAGTTTATTTTACGAAACCCAAAACCAGTGAAGTTGGCACATTGTGTAAATGGTAAATAAAAACAGAATACAATGATTTGCAAATCCTTTTCAACTTATATTCAATTGAATGGACTGCAAAGACAAGATACTTAACGTTCGAACTGGAAAACTTTATTTTTTGCAAATATTAGCTCATTTGGAATTTGATGCCTGCAACATGTTTCAAAAAAGCTGGCACAAGTGGCAAAAAAGACTGAGAACGTTGAGGAATGCTCATCAAACACTTACTTGGAACATCCCACAGGTGAACAGGCTAATTGGGAACAGGTGGGTGCCATGATTGGGTATAAAAGTAGATTCCATGAAATGCTCAGTCATTCACAAACAAGGATGGGGCGAGGGTCACCACTTTGTCAACAAATACGTGAGCAAATTGTCGAACAGTAAAAGAACAACATTTCTCAACGAGCTATCGCAAGGAATTTAGGGATTTCACCACCTACGATCTGTAATATCATCAGTTGGGTAGTTTGTTTTGTTGTCTTTTTTTGTTGCCATTCGCAATAGTATGACATTTTTAATGTCTCTGGACATCGTATGTGATGCCATTTAAGGCAATCATTTAATTTAATCACTTTTTAATAACCCGCGGACACCCTGTAATTTGCTCATTCATTGAACAATATGTGGATTTTAGCATTTTGTTGGATGCACACTGAGCGACAGCTTTAGCAGCTGATCCCAGGTACTTCATGTCACCTGTGCTTTTGTCCAAACTCTCCGGTACAGCTGACCTTTTGCTCCAGAAATCCAAATCCTCTTTCTCACATCTCTTTCCAAACCTCTCCTCTGCACAGACAATGATGTCATTCAAGGCTTTCTGCTCGTCCTCACTGCCTGCCTGAGCCTAGTCTGCCTACAAATGAAGGGCTTGTGCTCAACCCTGAAAAAGGGCCCGGACCCTGGGGGATCTTCGGACCCCTTTGGACACACACACGTATACACACTGACCAGCTCCTGTTTCGGCTTTACGTTTAACCCAGAAAACACCACAAAGCAAATGACGACGGACGACAAAAAGGGATTATGAAGGCAAAAAATGGGGCAGCGGTGTGTTCTTGAGCCAACTTAAGTAACAATTTAAAGCCTGAGCCTGCATGTGGAACCGCAGCTCGGTGAATAAATACAAAGAGCTCTGGATGTGAATATTGATTGATTGATTGATTGAGACTTTTATTAGTAGGTTGCACAGTGAAGTACATATTCCGTACAATTGACCACTATATGGTAACACCCCAATAAGTTTTTCAACTTGTTTAAGTCGGGGTCCACTTAAATTGATTCATGATACAGACATACACTATCATATATACTTTCATCATAATACAGTCATCACACAAGATAATCATCAAGGTTGAATTATTTACATTATTGAGCTGGATGAAGTGGCTGGGGAGAGGGAAATCTGGGCTTCCCTGCTTAGGCTGCTGCCCCCGCGACCCGACCTCGGATAAGCGGAAGAAGATGGATGGATGGATGGATGGACAATTGCAACAACTCATTGTCAGAGGTGACGATTACGTTCAGAAGCGATTCTCAATTCAAACCGATCTTTGCAATACAATATTTGGTATAAAAATTACAATAAAACCTTCTCAAAACAGCTTACAAAAACTCCTCTTGACGTATATGTGCAGCAAGTAAGCGCGGATTATGCCCCAAAAAATACTTAAAAATGTATCCTTAAAAAAAAAAAAAATTTACTCATCAAATTTTTGGGAATCATTTTTATTTCATGATTCATAATTAAACCATTTTTTAAATTTTTTAAAAATAGGTTTTTGAATGATAATTTTTTTTAAACTAATACATTTAGAAAATGGTGAAATATTGTTGTTTTTTTAAAATCTTTTAAATTAAAAAAAAAAAAATTTGACTTATAAAAAACTATTAGAAATTAAAATAATTTTCAAAAATAATAAAATACATTTCTTGAATACATTTTCAAAATTGTTTAAAAAAAACATTTAAAACATTTTCAAAAATCTATTTAAAATGTTATTAATTTTTGAAAATTATGAATCATGTACACAATTACAGAACATGATAGAAAAATGATTTTTAGATTTTTTTGGATTGTTTAAGGGTATAATTCTCAAAAATAAAAAAAACATTTTTCAAAATACATTTCCTAAATCACTCTAAGAAAATAATTTCAAAACATTTTCAAAAAATCGATAAGAAAAAATAAATTTTTGGAAAATATTTATGAAAAAAAAGTATATTTATCAAAAAAATATATTTTTGATGAGTTGATTATAATTATTTTTAAAGGATACATTTTAAAAATACGTTTTTTAGACATTTTCCACGCTGACTTGCCAACACATACGTCAGCAGTCAAGAGGAGCTTTTGTAAACTGTTTTGAAAAAGTTTTATGTAGGGATGTCCGATAATGGCTTTTTTGCCGATATCCGATATTCCGATTCTGTCCAAGTCTTAATTACCGATACCGATACCAACCGATACCGATATATACAGTCGTGGAACTAATACATTAGTATGCCTAATTTGGACAACCAGGTATGGTGAATATAAGGTACTTTTTAAATAAATAAATAAAATAAGATAAATAAATTAAAAACATTTTCTTGAATAAAACAAAAGGTAAAACAAAATAAAAACAGTTACATAGAAACTAGTAATTAATGAAAATGAGTAAAATTAACTGTTAAAGGTTAGTACTATTAGTGGACCAGCAGCACGCACAATCATGTGTGCTTACGGACTGTATCCCTTGCAGACTGTATTGATATTTATTGATATATAATGTAGGAACCAGACTATTAATAACAGAAAGAAACAACCCTTTTGTGTGAATGAGTGTGAATGGGGGAGGGAGTTTTTTTGGGTTGGTGCACTAATTGTAAGTGTACCTGATACCGATAATAATAAAAAAAAAATGATACCGATAATTTCCGATATTACATTTTAAAGCATTTATCGGCCGATATTATCGGACATCTCTAGTTTTATGGTAATATTGCAATAAATTACAATCGCCATTTTGAGGCGAATGGATGTTTTTCAGCACCCCTAGAAAAAGGTGTTTCTAATATTTTGGTTATTTAAATATTATAGTGTGAGTTTTATTTTCTTAAAGGAATATCAAGCCTTCAGTCAACACATTGACCGGACACAGAAAACACACAAAGCAAATGACGAGACAACAAAAAGGGATTAGGAAAGCAAAAAAAATGGTGCAGCGGTGTGTTTTTGAGCCAAGGTCACAGGGACTGGACTTACGTAACGGTTCAAAGCCTGAGCCTGCAGGTGGAACTGCGGCGAGGAGCAGTCGGCCAGCTCCGAGGAGAAGCTCAGGTTGGGGAACTCCACGCTGCATCCCAGGAAGAAGACGCAGGAGGGCGGGGCTGCGACAGGGAAAGAAGGGAGTTGAGACAAACCAACGAAGGAGCAACGAGCTGGACTCACACGCCAAGTAGTGGACGGCAAACGCCACAACGGCGGCGCAGGAGAAGAAAGGCAGGAGAGCGGACGTCCATCTCCTCCAGGTGACACATGCAGGGGGTGCCTCCTCTTCTTCAGGCTGGGTGGGGTCCTTCTAAGCACACATGAGCAGCACTTATAAGTCTGACAAGTTCAGTCGGATCGTTCCAGAAATGCTCCTCAAGGTAACGCAAAGTGGCGACTTACCTGCCCACGCCCGAAAACGCAGTACACCTGGCAGCTTCGACTTTTGGGGAGAGTCCTCATAGCTCTGGTTTAGCTCTGAGGAGGCGATGTGCAACGATACCTCAGGCATAGACACCATCCAGAGAGAGGACCCCCGTCCTCACCACCACTTGGTTTCTTCTGGGGTGGGGGCTCAGATATCCGACCTGCGGCGGGCATTCATCTGCTCCGCTTTTTACCTGGCCGGCAAGTGTCAGCCGGAGTCCCAGCATGCATTGCAGTAAGGGTGGGGGCGTGGGGGGTGGGACAAAGCGGCCACTATGAGGCGGCCGCAGATTTTGTGTACAAACGTCCTCCATGTGTGGACAAAGTGTCACAATTGTAAAGGCTTGAATGCTCCGCAGGGGGCGACCGGCGAGACCCCCGACCACTAATCTGGCATCAAATGACGTGTGGGAGGAGCCAAAGTTCAAACTTTGCTTTATTGAACAAACGCAGCACCTGAGAACAACAACAATGTCGTTTTCACCAGAGATCGACCGATGTGGTTTACAGATACCGATTATTTGTAGTCAAGGCGGCCGATAACGAGGGTTGTCAATCTTTGGGCACCACACGATTCGATTTTTGGGGGGCAACGATTTGATTCAGAATCGATTCTCAATTCAAAATCAATACTTTCTTAATAACATTGGGTGCCACTTCTATGATTAACTACATTCCTCCATTAAATAGACAAACAGCAGTGATACATTTCTCTATGACTTAAAATAAAACTTGTTTTGGGTAATAAAAATCTACCCAAACATTTAATAAAGTAAAATACAAATAAAACAACAAGAGAAATATCCTACACTTCTCTTTTCTAAAGTCAATCTTGTCGGAGGCAGATATTTACATATATCCGAATTTAAGTTGTACTTCTTTTATTTCATAGTCATATTTGAAAACAGCTCGTGTTTTCCATTTCTTCTCTTGCTGCTCTGTCTGCAAGTAAACTGTGTGTGTTAACCTTGAGGCTTTGGAATGTAAGAAGGAGCGATAATAAGCATTTGTTTTGGCTAGAGACACAGGACTGCCAGGGACTTAAGGGGGGAGAGGGTGTTTCGGGGGGCAGACCAGTTTGGCGGGGCGATAGAATGTTCTATGCTGGACTGGTCTCAAATGTACATCTGCAAAGCTTTGCAAATATATTACAAAATACCTATTCTGTCTCTGGTGGTTTTTCAACTCAGCTTTAAGTGTCGTAAAGAGCTTGGGAGCGACTTGTGACTTGAATTCCCTGGGAGGAACAACTGGTCCAAAACGCAACAATCTATACAGCAGATATGATCATCTGCATCAGAAACTGGAATTTTGGACAGTTTCAGCAAAGGAGAAGGAGAATTCTCACAAGAACTGAAATAAATGTTCTGGAAGATATCAAAACATATTTGGGAAGAATTACTGTTGAGAGTATTTGTTATTCTTAAGCAAATAGAAAATAGGGCTCCAGTAAAAATAGAAGTGCTATCTAATCATTAAATATTATTTTTAATACTAAAAATTGGTGCCATATATTGGATCTGCTCATTTGGTTCTGTTGTTGCATTTACGTCAAAATGGCAAATATCGGCACCGATAATCGGTCGATCTCTAATTTTCCTGCCATCATTATTATTAGAGATGTCCGATAATATCGGACTGACGATATTATCGGCGGACAAATGCTTTAAAATGTAATATCGGATATTATCGGTATCATTTTGAAAAAGTAAAATGTATGACTTTTTAAAACGCCGCTGTGTACACGGACGTAGGGAGAAGTACAGAGCGCCAATAAACCTTAAAGGCACTGCCTTTGCGTGCCGGCCCAGTCACATAATATCTACGGCTTTTCACACACACAAGTGAATGCAAGGCATACTTGGTCAACAGCCATACAGGTCACACTGAGGGTGGCCGTATAAACAACTTTAACATTGTTACAAATATGCGCCACACTGTGAACCCACACCAAACAAGGATGACAAACACATTTCGGGAGAACATCCGCACCGTAACACAACATAAACACAACAGAACAAATACCCAGAACCCCTTGCAGCACCTCAACCCCCCCCCAACCCTGCCCACCTCAACTTCCTCATGTTCTCTCAGGGAGAGCATGTCCCAAATTCCAAGCTGCTGTTTTGAGGCATGTTAAAAAAAATAATGCACTTTGTGACTTCAATAATAAATATGGCAGTGCCATGTTGGCATTTTTTTCAATAACTTGAGTTGATTTATATTGGAAAATCTTGTTACATTGTTTAATGCATCCAGCGGGGCATCACAACAAAATTAGCCATAATAATGTGTTAATTCCACGACTGTATATATCGGTATCGGTTGATATCGGTATGGGTAATTAAGAGTTGGACAATATCGGAATATCGCCATTATCGGACATCTCTAATTATTATCATTACATCTATTTACGGTGATTCAGGATCAATGTGGCTGTGGATCCAGGAGGTGAACTTGGTGACCCTGGTGTAGACCCCGGGAAGGTTGGGTCTGCCGCAGCCCGCCCCCCAGCTGACGATGCCAATCAGGAACCAGCGGCCCCCGCCTGGCGCCCGGCAGGACAAAGGGCCGCCCGAATCTCCCTGAGGCGCAGAGAACAGTCAATGCGGACTCTGGGGGAGGTCATTGATCAGGTGATTGTGGGGGGGCTCACCCTGCAGGCATCCCGCTCCCCGGACGGGACCCCGGCACACAACATGCGGGGCGACACCAGGCCGTAACTTTTCTTGCAGTCAGTCTGGCTCATGACGGACACCTCGGCCTTCTGCAGCACGGACGGCAACGCCTTGTCTGCGGGCAGGAAGTGACATCATCGTCGTCATCCACGGGTGTGGCGGGCTGTTTATATTGTATACGACAACTTAGCTTTTTACCTCATCAAAAAGATGACATAATCATGACTTTAAACACGAGTGTTGTGTTTCACGCCATACTTTCAACCCTCTGCTGGCCATAACATTAGGTACACCTGCACCGTCAAATGAGATTCAAACTCAAAGTTTGTGGTGTTATTGCACGTAGAACAATAAGTTTAATATAGTGCTTGCAAACTCACAATTGAATTAGATTCCATTGCGAGGAGGTGACGATTCGATTCAGAATTAATTCCAAATTCAAACCAATCCTCGCAATATACTATTATTATTATTGCTATTATAAAAATGACAAAATATTTTCAAAACAAAAGCTCCTCTTGACTGCTGACGTATGCAACGGCGGACAAACCCGAACACCCCGACAACCTCAAAAGCAATGCTGGCCATAGGGGTTGATAGCCCGGGCTTTTAGCTCGGTAGACAATGTGCTCGACTTTCATGCTGGCGACTTGGGTTCGAACCCCTGGCGAAATGGAAATGGCAGGAACCGAACCAGGTCGGGCAGCGAGTAGGTGCGGGAATTGCTTGAAAATTTTATTTTTAAACATTTATTCTTAAAAAAAAAATAATAAACTTATTATAAATCATCTTTTTTGGGGGAATTTTTTTCAAAATTAACTTTTTTTATTTTAAATCGAATTTTGAAAATAACCATTTTGTAAATGTATTACATTTTTATTATTTATTAATTTTTCAAAAATATTTTGAAAAATGTATATATTAAATTACAGTTAATATGCCTCAAGAAACAAAATATATGACTAAGGTGTGTACCTTCAAAATTAACTAAAAAAAAAAAGCTAGCATGTTAGCACCAAATAAAATATATAACACTTAAGTGAATATTTAAAAAAATAGCTAAAACCTAGAATGCTAATGTTAACATGCTAACACAAAAATATATAACTTGTAGGTGTATATTCATAAAATTAGCTAAAAACCTAACATGCTAACATTAACGTGCTAGCATGAAATAAATATATAACTTTTAGGTGAATATTTTTTTTAAATAGCTAAAAAAAACAAGCACGCTAATTTTAGCATGCTAACCGTTAATATGCCTCAAGAGACTAAGGTTAGTACTTTCAAAATGAACAAAAAAAGCTAGCGTGCTAACAGTAAATAAAATATATAACTTGTAAATGTATATTTATAAAATTAGTAAAAAATCTGACACGCTAACATTAGCATGCTAACAGTTATTTTTTTTTTGCAAGGAACGGAAAGTAACGCGCAGCGAGTAAGTGCGAGTAAAACATTTATTTTTAAAATATTGATTCTTAAAAATTATATATATATGTATATAACTAACTTATTATAAATCTTTTTTTTTTTAATCATTTTTTAAAGATTTATAATTTTCTAAAATCTAATTTGTTTTAAATCGATTTTTGAAAATATTCCTAAAACCATTTTGAAAATGTATTACATTTTTATTATTTAATAATTTTTCAATGGTACTTAGAAGTTAGTTAGTCAGTTAATATGCCTCAATAAACAAAATATATGACTAAGGTGTGTACCTTCAAAATGAACTAAAAAAGCTAGCATGCTAGCACCAAAAAAATATATAGCTCATGTGAATATTTTTTTTAAATAGCTAAAACCTAGCATGCTAATGTTAACATGCTAACACAAAAATATATAACTTGTTCATAATTCATAAAATTAGCTAAAAACCTAACACGCTAAAATTAACATGTTAGCATCAAACTTGAAGGTGTATATTCATAAAATTAGCTAAAAACCTAAAATGCTAACATTAACATGCTAGCATCAAATAACAAAATGTATAACTTTTAGGTGAATAATTTCTAAAAAAAAATGCTACAAACTGAGCACACTAGTGTTAGCATGCTAACAGTTAATATATAAGGTTTGTACTTTCAAATTGAACAAAAAAAAGCTAGCGTGCTAACAGTAAATAAAATATATAACTTGTAGGTGTATATTTATAAAATTAGCAAACAATCTGACACGCTAACATTAGCATGCTAACAGTTATATATATTTTTTAAAGATTTAGAAAATACTTTTAAATTTATTTTTTTTTTAAATAAAATTATGAAGCAATTTAGAATTGGATAGAATCACGATTCAAAGTTGAATCCATTTTTTTTTTCAAGCACCCACACAATATTTATATTATTATTATTTAGATACAATAGTGTGCTTTATTGTAATATAAATTTAATTAATATTCAACTTTCAGCGTTACGATATTAGCGCAACACAGCAAATTCTAACATAGGCAATTAGGTAGTCACGTTTTTAAGGCACATTGCTGCCATCTAGAGGACTGGAGTGGAACACAGCAATACTTTTCTATCAAAAAGTCACTTACATTAGGCAAAAAAAAACACCGTTTTGGAAAAAATAATGTGTTTGCCTGCGCTAGCTTAATGCAAAGTAGGGCAGTGAAGATTCTAAACCACTAGAGGGAGCTGTGGTGTACAAAAAGCACACTAGTGCACGTTATCGCCACCTACAGGACTGCAGTGGAACAAGCAAAATGGCCAGGAAGCAAACATTTTTTACACCTGCTGAGGTTCTGCTTCCTCACCTTCCTCCGAGCGATACCCCCAGCCCGTGACCCAGCAGCGATGTCTGGCGGTGACAGCGTGGGAGGCGGCGGGCAGGCACACGGGCTGCACCAGCGGGCCCAGCGAGGGAGGCCACGCCCTCTTCAGCCTCAGCAGGGCCACGTCGTAGTCGAAGGTGTAGGCGTTGTAGTACTCGTGGACCACCACGCGCTGGATCTCCGCCACGTGCTTGGCGCCGCCCTGCGTCAGCACCCCCAGGTGGGCCCGCCAGCGCCGCGGGTCGGACAGCCTGCGGGGTTAAAGGTCAAACGGGTAGAGCGGCGACTGTTCGGGCGCAACGACGGCGGGCGGACCTCTCTTTGCTGAAGCAGTGGGCCGCTGAGATGAGCCAATCGGAAGAGAGCACAGAGGCGCCGCAGAACAGGTGGCCGGAGAAGTGGAGGCTGACCTGCCAAGGCCACTCCCCTTCCTCTGAGTTGACTCCGCCCACAACACGATGGGACGCAGGGGCGGGGCTCCCGCAAGCTACAGAACAAAGCACGACACTCACATTATAGAATTATTTATAATAGAAATAATAGTAATTAAAATAATTAGAAAAGGCAATTTAAGTATAAATTGTATTAAAGTGGTACTTAAATGCTGATAAAACGTAGAATTATGGAAAATTAATGTAGAAATGTCTCACATTTTAAAGACCTGACACTGTACATAGTATGAATCTTAATATGTTACATGAATGTTAACATCAGTTTAAAAAAAAAAAGTGTAAAAATGGCCATAATGCTAACATTTCTGTAACACGGTCGCATAATATATTAGCCAAAAACCTAACATGCTAACTTTAGAATGCTAACAGTTAATATGCTTCAAGAAACAAAATATACGGTATGACTAACATGTTTGTAGACTTTCAAAATGCTAGCATCAAACAACAAAATATATAACTCCTGGTGAATATTATTTTAAAAATAGCTAAGAAGCATCGAATAAGCATCAAATAAAATATATATATATATATATATATATTTTTTTTTAAATAGCTTTTTTTTTTTTTAAATACCATGCTTACGTTGACATGGTAGCATCAAATAACAAAATGTGATTTTTTTTCGAATAACTAAAAACCTAGCATGCTAGCATCAAATAAAATATATATCTGTAGGTGACTATATTTTTTAAATAGCTAAGAACCTAGCATGTTAGCATCAAATAACGAAATATGTGATTTTTGTTAAATACCTAAACACCTGGCATGCTAACATTGGCATGCTAGCATCAAATAACAAAATATATATCTTTAGGGGAATATATTTTTTTTTAAAAACTAAGAATTTAGCATGCTAGCATCAAATAACAAAAAGCTAAAACCTAGCATGCTAGCATTGGCACGCTAGCATCAAATAACAAAATATATATCTGTAGGTGAATATTTGTTTTTAAATAGCTAAGAACCGAGCATGCTAACATTGGCACGCTAGCATCAAATAAAATATATATCTGTAGGTGAATCTTTTTTTTTTAAATAGCTAAAAACCTAGCATGCTAGCATTCGCATGCTAGCATCAAATAACAAAATCTATATCTGTAGGTGAATTTTTTTTTTTATAGCTAAGAACCTAGCATGCTAACATTAGCATGCTAGCATCAAATACAATATATATTCGTAGGTGAATAATTTTTTTAAATAGCTGAGAACCTAGCATGTTAGCATCAAATAACAAAATATGTGATTTTTTTTTAAATACTTAAAAACCTGGCATGCTAACATTGGCATGCTAGCATCAAATAGCAAAATATATATCTGTAGGTGAATATTTGTTTTTAAATAGCTAAGAACCTAGCATGCTAACATTAGCATGCTAGGGGACCCATTACCTCCCTGCTTGGCACTCAGCATCAAGGGTTGGAATTGGGGGTTAAATCACCAAAAATGATTCCCGGGCGCAGCACTGCTGCTGCCCACTGCTCCCCTCACCTCCCAGGGGGTGAACAAGGGGATGGGTCAAATGCAGAGGACAAATTTCACCACACCTAGTGTGTGTGTGACAATCATTGGGACTTTAACTTTAACTTAACGAAATATGTGATTTTTTTTTTAAATACCTAAAAACCTGGCATGCTAACATTGGCATGCTAGCATCAAATAACAAAATATATATGTGTAGGTAAATATTTGTTTTTGAATAGCTAAGAACCGAGCATGCTAACATTGGCACGCTAGCATCAAATAAAATATATATCTGTAGGTGAATTTCTTTTTTTTTAAATAGCTAAAAACCTCAAATCAAATCAAATAACAAAATATATATCTGTAGGTGAATTTTTTTTTATAGCTAAGAACCTAGCATGCTAACATTAGCATGCTAGCATCAAAGTAAATATATATCCGTAGGTGAATAATTTTTTTTAAATAGCTGAGAACCTAGCATGATAGCATCAAATAACGAAATATGTGATTTTTTTTAAATACCTAAAAACCTGGCATGCTAGCATCAAATAACAAAATATATATCTGTAGGTGAATTTTTTTTTTTTTTAAATAGCTAAAAACCTAGCATGCTAACATTAGCATGCTAGCATCAAATAAAATATATATTCGTAGGTGAATAATTTTTTTAAATAGCTGAGAACCTAGCATGTTAGCATCAAATAACGAAATATGTGATTTTTTTTAAATACTTAAAAACCTGGCATGCTAACATTGGCATGCTAGCATCAAATAGCAAAATATATATCTGTAGGTGAATATTTGTTTTTAAATAGCTAAGAACCGAGCATGCTAACATTGGCACGCTAGCATCAAATAAAATATATATCTGTAGGTGAATTTTTTTTTTTTAAATAGCTAAAAACCTAGCATGCTAGCATTCGCATGCTAGCATCAAATAACAAAATCTATATCTGTAGGTTAAATTTTTTTTTTATAGCTAAGAACCTAGCATGCCAACATTAGCATGCTAGCATCAAATACAATATATATCCGTAGGCGAATATTTTTTTTTAAATAGCTGAGAACCTAGCATGCTAGCATCAAATAACGAAATATGTGATTTTTTTTTAAATACCTAAAAACCTGGCATGCTAACATTGGCATGCTAGCATCAAATAACAAAATATATATGTGTAGGTAAATATTTGTTTTTGAATAGCTAAGAACCGAGCATGCTAACATTGGCACGCTAGCATCAAATAAAATATATATCTGTAGGTGAATATTTTTTTTAAAAAATAGCTAAAAACCTAGCATGCTAGCATTAGCATGCTATCATCAAATAACAAAATATATATCTGTAGGTGAATTTTTTTTTATAGCTAAGAACCTAGCATGCTAACATTAGCATGCTAGCATCAAATAAAATATATATCCGTAGGTGAATAATTTTTTTTAAATAGCTGAGAACCTAGCATGATAGCATCAAATAACGAAATATGTGATTTTTTTTTTAAATACCTAAAAACCTGGCATGCTAGCATCAAATAACAAAATATATATCTGTAGGTGAATATTTGTTTTTGAATAGCTAAGAACCGAGCATGCTAACATTGGCACGCTAGCATCAAATAAAATATATATCTGTAGGTGAATATTTTTTTTTTTAAATAGCTAAAAACCTAGCATGCTAGCATTAGCATGCTAGTATCAAATAAAATATATATTCGTAGGTGAATAATTTTTTTAAATAGCTGAGAACCTAGCATGTTAGCATCAAATAACGAAATATGTGATTTTTTTTTTAAATACTTAAAAACCTGGCATGCTAACATTGGCATGCTAGCATCAAATAACAAAATATATATCTGTAGGTGAATATTTGTTTTTAAATAGCTAAGAACCGAGCATGCTAACATTGGCACGCTAGCATCAAATAAAATATATATCTGTAGGTGAATTTTTTTTTTTAAAAGAGCTAAAAACCTAGCATGCTAGCATTCGCATGCTAGCATCAAATAACAAAATCTATATCTGTAGGTGAATTTTTTTTTTTATAGCTAAGAACATAGCATGCTAACATTAGCATGCTAGCATCAAATACAATATATATCCGTAGGCGAATATTTTTTTTTAAATAGCTGAGAACCTAGCATGTTAGCATCAAATAACGAAATATGTAATTTTTTTTTAAATACCTAAAAACCTGGCATGCTAACATTGGCATGCTAGCATCAAATAACAAAATATATATGTGTAGGTAAATATTTGTTTTTGAATAGCTAAGAACCGAGCATGCTAACATTGGCACGCTAGCATCAAATAAAATATATATTTGTAGGTGAATATTTTTTTTTTTAAATAGCTAAAAACCTAGCATGCTAGCATTAGCATGCTAGCATCAAATAACAAAATATATATCTGTAGGTGAATTTGTTTTTATAGCTAAGAACCTAGCATGCTAACATTAGCATGCTAGCATCAAATAAAATATATATCCGTAGGTGAATAATTTTTTTTAAATAGCTGAGAACCTAGCATGTTAGCACCAAATAACGAAATAAGTGATTTTTTTTTAAATACCTAAAAACCTGGCATGCTAACATTAGCATGCTAGCATCAAATAACAAAATATATATCTGTAGGTGAATATTTGTTTTTAAATAGCTAAGAACCGAGCATGCTAACATTGGCACGCTAGCATCAAATAAAATATATATCTGTAGGTGAATTTTTTTTTTTTTAAATAGCTAAAAACCTAGTATGCTAGCATTATCATGCTAGCATCAAATAACAAAATATATATCCATCCATCCATCCATCCATCTTCTTCCGCTTATCCGAGGTCGGGTCGCGGGGGCAGCAGCCTAAGCAGGGAAGCCCAGACTTTCCTCTCCCCAGCCACTTCGTCCAGCTCCTCCCGGGGGATCCCGAGGCGTTCCCAGGCCAGTCGGGAGACATAGTCTTCCCAACGTGTCCTGGGTCTTCCCCGTGGCCTCCTACCGGTCGGACGTGCCCGAAACACCTCCCGAGGGAGGCGTTCGGGTGGCATCCTGACCAGATGCCCGAACCACCTCATCTGGCTCCTCTCGATGTGGAGGAGCAGCGGCTTTACTTTGAGCTCCCCCCAGATGACAGAGCTTCTCACCCTATCTCTAAGGGAGAGCCCCGCCACCCGGCGGAGGAAACTCATTTCGGCCGCTTGTACCCGTGATCTTGTCCTTTCGGTCATGACCCAAAGCTCATGACCATAGGTGAGGATGGGAACGTAGATCGACCGGTAAATCGAGAGCTTTGCCTTCTGGCTCAGCTCCTTCTTCACCACAACGGATCGATACAGCGTCTGCATTACTGAAGATGCCGCACCGATCCGCCTGTCGATCTCACGATCCACTCTTCCCTCACTCGTGAACAAGACTCCGAGGTACTTGAACTCCTCCACTTGGGGCAAGATCTCCTCCCCAACCCGGAGATGGCACTCCACCCTTTTCCGGGCGAGAACCATGGACTCAGATTTGGAGGTGCTGATTCCCATCCCAGTCGCTTCACACTCGGCTGCGAACCGATCCAGTGAGAGCTGAAGATCTTGGCCAGATGAAGCCATCAGGACCACATCATCTGCAAAAAGCAGAGACCTAATCCTGCAGCCACCAAACCAGATACCCTCAACGCCTTGACTGCGCCTAGAAATTCTGTCCATAAAGGTTATGAACAGAATCGGTGACAAAGGGCAGCCCTGTCGGAGTCCAACCCTCACTGGAAACGTGTCCGACTTACTGCCGGCAATGCGGACCAAGCTCTGACACCGATTATACAGAATTTTTTTTTATAGCTAAGAACCTAGCATGCTAACATTAGCATGCTAGCAACAAATAAAATATATATCCGTAGGTGAATAATTTTTTTTAAATAGCTGAGAACCTGGCATGCTGACATTGGCATGCTAGCATCAAATAACAAAATATATATCTGTAGGTGAATATTTGTTTTTGAATAGATAAGAACCGAGCATGCTAACATTGGCACGCTAGCATCAAATAAAATATATATCTGTAGGTGAATTTTTTTTTTTTAAATAGCTAAAAACCTAGCATGCTAGCATTAGCATGCTAGCATCAAATAACAAAATATATATCTGTAGGTGAATTTTTTTTTATAGCTAAGAACCTAGCATGCTAACATTGGCATGCTAGCATCAAATAACAAAATATATATCTGTAGGTGAATATATGTTTTAAATAGCTAAGAACCTAGCATGCTAGCATCAAATAACAAATGTGATTTTTTTATTAAATACCTAAAAACCTGGCATGCTAACATTGGCATGCTAGCATCAAATAACAAAATATATATCTGTAGGTGAATATATGTTTTAAATAGCTAAGAACCTAGCATGCTAGCATCAAATAACAAATGTGATTTTTTTATTAAATACCTAAAAACCTAGCATGCTAACATTGGCATGCTGGCATCAAATAAAATATATATCTGTAGGTGAATATTTTAAAAATAGCTAAGAACCTGGCATGCTATTGTTGGCGTGCTAGCATCAAATAAGAAAATACGTGATTTTTTTTAAATAGCTAAAAACCTAGCATGCTAACATTGGCACGCTAACAGTGATCTCCATACTCACCGCAGTCTTCCTCGTCGCTGCCGTCCTGACAGTCGACCACATCGTCACACCTGGCGTTCTTCTTCAGGATGCAGGAGCCGCCGTGGCAGCGATACCTGACGGCTGAGCAGCTGGTTTCTGCCCAGATGGAAATAATGGTGTCCATAGTTCGTAAGAAGTAACTATGTTGAAATACACTATATTGCCAAAAGTATTTGGCCACCCATCCAAATGATGAGAATCAGGTGTATAAAATCAAGCACTTAGGCATGGAGACTGTTTCTACAAACATTTGTGAAGTAATGGGCCGCTCTCAGTGATTTCCAGCGTGGAACTGTCATAGGATGCCACCTGTGCAACAAATCCAGCCGTGAAATTTCCTCGCTCCTAAATATTCCAAAGTCAACTGTCGGCTTTATTATACAAAAATAGAAGAGTTTGGGAACAACAGCAACTCAGCCACCAAGTGGTAGGCCACGTAAACTGACAGGGAGGGGTCGGCGGATGCTGGAGCGCATAGTGCAAAGACTTTCTGCACAGTCAGTTGCTACAGAGCTCCAAATTTCATGTGACCTTCCAATTAGCCCACGTACAGTACGCAGAGAGCTTCATGGAATGGGTTTCCATAGCCGAGCAGCTGCATCTAAGCCAGGGGTAAGGAGCCAGATGTGGCTCTTCTGATGACTGCATCTGGATCTCAGATAAATCTTAGCTGACCTTGCTTAACACGATAAGTAATGAATAATTCAGCTGGTAATCACAGTGTTAAAAATAACGTTCAAAATATAAGACATTCTCATGCATTTGAATCCATCCATCCGTTTTCTATCGCACCTGTTCAAGAAGTCGCATTAATGGTAAGAAGTATTTCATTTATTATTGGTTAGCTTCAGAATAACAATGTTATTAAAAAGAATAAGAGACTTATTGTACTCAAAAAATGTTGGTCTTACTTAAAAATGCACGCATCTAGTTGCATTCAGTGTTAAAAAATATAACGGAAATACATTTTAAAATATTTGGCTTTCATGGCTCCCTCAGCCAAAAAGGTTCCCGACCCCTGATCTAAGCCATACATCACCAAGTCCAATGCAAAGCGTGGGATGCAGTGGTGTAAAGCACGTCGCCACTGGACTTTAGAGCAGTGGAGACGCGTTCTCTAGAGTGATGAGTCACGCTTTTCCATCTGGCAATCTGATGGACCAGTCTGGGTTTGGAGGTTGCCAGGATAACGCTACATTTCGGACTGCATTGTGCCGAGTGTGAAATTTGGTGGAGGAGGAATTATGGTGTGGGGTTGTTTTTCAGTAATTGGGCTTGGCCGCTTAGTTCCAGTGAAATGAACTTTGAATGCTCCAGGATACCAAAACATTTTGGACAATTCCGTGCTCCCAACCTTGTGGGAACAGTTTGGAGCGGGCCCCTTCCTCTTCCAACATGACTGTGCACCAGTGCACAAAGCAAAGTCCATAAAGACATGGATGACGGAGCATGGTGTGAATGAACTTGACTGGCCTGCGCAGAGTCCTGACCTGAACCCGATAGAACACCTTTGGGTTGAGTTAGAACGGAGACTGAGAGCCAGGCCTTCTCCACCAACATTAATTGAATTATGAATTATATATTTATATAGCGCTTTTCTCTAGTGACTCAAAGCGCTTTACATAGTGAAACCCAATATCTAAGTTACATTTAAACCAGTGTGGGTGGCACTGGGAGCAGGTGGGTAAAGTGTCTTGCCCAAGGACACAACAGCAGTAACTAGGATGGCGGATGCGGGGATCTGAACCTGCAACCCTCAAGTTGCTGGCACGGCCGCTCTACCAACCGAGCTATACCGCCCAACATCAGTGTGTGACCTCACCAATGCACTTTTGGAAGAATGGTGGAAAATTCCTAAAAACACACTCCTCAACCTTGTGGACAGCCTTCCAGTTGAAGCTGTAATAGCTGCAAATGGTGGACCCACATCATATTGAACCCTATGGGTTAGGAATGGGATGGCACTTCAAGTTCATATGTGAGTCAAGGCAGGTGGCCAAATACTTTTGGCAATATAGTGTACCTTGAGTGCAGTTGCTTTCATCGGCTCCGTCGCTGCAGTCGGTCTCTCCATTGCACACGAAGACGGGATGCAGGTGTCCCCCGCAGTTCTTGGTGGGTCTGGCTGCAGGACAGGTTCACCATCACGCACACGTCACCAAAGTCCTCCAGAATGTGACACTTACAACAGAAGACCTCATCGCTCTCGTCGTGGCAGTCGTCCAGGCCGTCGCAGCGGCGACTTTTCTCCACGCAGAGTCCAGTGGAGCACAGGAAGTGACCTTCTGGACATGCTGGGAGGAGACACAGCATTAGGTACAATCTAGACAAACACCCACCTGCACAGGTGTCCCCGCCTACGTCGGCTGATATTGTAGCTGCCGTACGACGCCCGGAAAGGCTGCGAGGAACCGCGGGCGGTGCAGCGGAACTCCACCTCCGCCACGTGCTGGGCGATGCGGAAGACAGTGGGGTGTCCCACGTAGCTTCCGCAGAAGCTGTGGACGACAACAAGTGGTCACGTGGGGCTGGACGTCCAACATAGTGTCCCAAAAGGAGACAGTTTAAAAGTGTCTGTAGCTTTAAGGCAGGGGTGTCCAAAGTGCGGCGCAGGGGCAACTCATTTTTTTGAACAGGCCGCGTCACATTCCAAAAATATTATAAAATAA
Source organism: Nerophis lumbriciformis (assembly GCF_033978685.3). Classification (NCBI taxonomy): domain Eukaryota; kingdom Metazoa; phylum Chordata; class Actinopteri; order Syngnathiformes; family Syngnathidae; genus Nerophis; species Nerophis lumbriciformis. Next base: position 45,130,321 of record NC_084554.2, read on the forward strand.
AATGTGGAATAAAAGAGCAAACAGGTGAAATGTAACGGGAAAAAATTGCAATATTGACTCTAATAACACTTTAAAGCTGTCTCTGCTCTAAAATAATAATGTATCAAAATCAATGTTATGGATTATTCATGTGGTCAATGTTCCAATTACTTCACATCCAATATTCCACTTTGAAATATTTTTTCAGGAAAATATTGCATACATTGTCTGTTTGCCATATATAAAAAAAAGTTTTATTTGAAAAACAGGGCATAAAACAAACCCCGATAAAAATTAATAAAAACTTAGAATCGACAGATAGATCTGAGGATGATCTAAAGATTTAAAAGCGTTAAAATAAAAAAAAATTAAAAAAAATTAAAATAAAAAAAAAATAATAAAAAAATAAAAATAATAATAATAATAATAATAATACATACATATATATATATATATATATAATATATATATATATATATATTATATATATATGTGAAGTGAATTATAGTTAGATAGATAGATGGATAGATAGTACTTTATTGATTCCTTCAGGAGAGTTCCCTCAGGAAAATTAAAATTCCAGCAGCAGTGTACAGAATTGAGATCGAATTTGAAAAGTAAAAAGTAAATAGTGGGGGTATAAATGGAAACAAAATAGAAAAATATCACAATAAGAATAAAAATAAAAAGCAACAATGAGAATACAAATATAACAGTAAAATAAGAATATAACAAGAGAAACTAGGCAGAAGTGACCATGTTATGAAAAAGTATTACACTGTTATTGTTTTGCATCCTTTGTCATCCTAGTACCCCCCCTCCCCTCCAGAGAGGAGTTGTACAGTCTAATGGTGTGTGGGACAAATGAGTTTTTGAGTCTATTAGTCCTGCACTTGGGATGAAGCAGTCTAGCACTGAACAGGCTCCTCTGGCTACTGATAACGGTATGCAAAGGGTGACTGGCATCATCCAGGATGCTCACTAGTTTTTCCATATATTATATGTATATATTTCCATATATTCATATAGCACTTTTCCAGAGGTGGGTAGTAACGCGCTACATTTACTCCGTTACATCTACTTGAGTAACTTTTGGGATAAATTGTACTTCTAAGAGTAGTTTTAATGCAACTTACTTTTACTTTTACTTGAGTATATTTATAGAGAAGAAACGCTACTTTTACTCCGCTACTTTTATCTACATTCAGCTCGCTACTCGCTACTAATTTTTATCGATCTGTTAATGCACGCTTTGTTTGTTTTGGTCTGTCAGACAGACCTTCAAAGTGCCTGCGTTACTGGTGACGTTTCACTCCGTTCCACCAATAAAATGCAGTCACTAGTGACGTTTGACTCCGTTCCACCAATCAGATGCAGTCACTGGGGACGTTGGACCAATCAAACAGAGCCAGGCGGTCACATGACCTGACTTAAACAAGTTGAAAAACTTATTGGGGTGTTACCACTTAGTGGTCAATTGTACGGAATATGTACTGTACTGTGCAATCTACTAATACAAGTTTCAATCAATCAATCAAAAGTGTGAAGGAAAAAAGACACTTTTTTATTTCTAACGTACATCCCGTCACAAGCCTAAAGACTGACTGCACAGTTCCTGTCTTCACAATAAAAGTGCCGCTCCATCGCGCCTGCGCTTTCAAAATAAGAGTCTCCGAAAGCCAGCGCAAACAAGCTAGCAAGCTACGGAATTTGCCGCCAATGTATTTCTTGTAAAGTGTGTGAAAACGAATATGGAAGCTGGACAAATAAGATACCAAAAACCAACCACTTTCATGTGGTATTAGACAGAAAGGAGGAACTTTTTTTCTCCTGCATTTGAAAACGTGGACGTTAAGCACTGCTGTCTGATTACAATCAATGCAAGTCATCAGAATCAGGTAATACACCAACTTATATTCTTGTCAACATGAAAGAAAGGAATCTATATGTGTTAAACATGCATGTATATTCATTAAAACACCTTTAACATGTAAACAAAAACGGCAAAATAAATAAATATAAATGATATACTGTATATATCAATGTATGTGTATATATATATATATATATATATATATATATATATATATATATATATATATATATATATATATATATTTATATGATATGTGTGTGTATGTTACTCATCAGTTACTCAGTACTTGAGTAGTTTTTTCACAACATACTTTTTACTTTTACTCAAGTAAATATTTGGGTGACTACTCCTTACTTTTACTTGAGTAATAAATCTCTAAAGTAACAGTACTCTTACTTGAGTACAATTTCTGGCTACTCTACCCACCTCTGCACTTTTCTCCAGTGACTCAAAGCACTTTTACATAGTGAAAACCAATTTGACAGTAATTTGACAATGAGCAACAATCTAATCTATGTTACATTTAAACCAGTGTGGGTGGGGGGTTGGTTTTTTTTTTGTCAGAAAAAAATACTATCATGTGTGCTTACAGACTGTATTGATCTATATTGATATATAATGTAGGAACCAGAAATATTAATAACAGAAAGAAACAACGCTTTTGTGTGAATGAGTGTAAATGGGGGAGGGAGGTTTTTTGGGTTGGAGTACTAATTGTAAGTGTATCTTGTGTTTTTTATGTTGATTTAATAAAAAAATAAAAAAAAGTTTTATTTTTTTATTTTTTATTTCTTGTGCAGCCCGGTACCAATCGATCCACGGCCCGGTGGTTGGGGACCACTGATTTAGTATGTAAACATTTATTTCCTTGCGTATATACTTAACAGTTATTTAACCATGTTGAGATAGTTAAATACATAGTTTCAATGGCAATGCACACCTAGCAAAGAGGCAGCACTTACATGTTAGAGGTGTTGAAGTGTGATGATAACCTCTCATCGTCTCTAATTTACCAACAAAATTGAGCGCAATAGATCGCTCTCAACAGTTAAAAAATGCGCTTAATGTGCAATTTGACAGGAATTTGACAATGAGCTCGGGTAATGTGCGTATACTGCCATCTCGGTTCTACTTTTAAGTATGTGTGGTATATTATTTATTCCATCCATCCATTTTCTACCGCTTGTCCCTTTTTTGGGGTCGCTGGAGCCTATCTCAGCTGCATTATTTATTATTTACTTTTTGAATTATATCTCAATTCTGTACACTGCTGCTGGAATTTTAATTTTCCTGAGGGAACTCTCCTGAAGGAATCAATATAGTATTATCTATCCATCTATCTATAAAACGAGTAAAACAATACAGTATTTGTTTTACAGTATTTGTTTAAATCTGTGCTTTTTAAAGTCTGGTTACAAGGGACACTTCCAACATTAATACATTTATAAAATAACAAGTTGATTCAATGTTATTGAAAGAAAAAAAGCCTCAAAACGTCACAACTTTTTCCCGCAACTTTCTGAAAAAGCTGCCACGAATTCAGGCATTTTAGGCCAAAACAATCACAAAATGATAAATGGATTATACTTGTATAGCGCCTAATAATAATATATATATTATACATTATTAATAATATTATGAGTAGTAGTAAGATTTATTATTATTATTACGTTATATTTATAAATAATATAATTTATGGGGCAAAACAATTTGCAAACATTTAGCGACCATGTATTTTAAGACTTGTAGCGAAGCCTCTCCCCCGAATCAGTCCTCTGCGGGCGTTGTTTTGCTACTTGCCAAGAAGGAGGTAAACCTCAGTTTATTGTGTTATTGCATTGCGTGAACTACTTTCTTAATAACTTGACAGAAAGAGGTGTTATTCTCTAGTGATTGTTGTTGTACATACATCACCTCGTTGACCCTCCACCAGCCGTGCTCGCAGCCCTTCGAGTCTTTAGCTTTCAGCACGTAGTCGTGGAAGTGCAGGGCAACCCCCAAGGAAGAGTCAGGTGTCTGTGAAAAACACAACAGTGTCAGGGAGTCTGAAATGGAAAGACATTTTTTTTTTGTAGATGAAATGATGCTGACAAGTTCATTAAATATGCATTTGTGTGTCTTTAAAAAAAATCAGTTTATTAAAATACAGTGTTTTAAAATTCATTGGAAAAAAAAAAAATCGGTGTAATAAATTCAGTGTTAAAAAAATTCAAGGCAGAAAAATTCAGTTTAGAAAACGTCAATGTAAAGAAAATCAGTGCAAAATATTAGATGAAAAAAAAATCAGCACAGTGACTAATCAATTTTTTTTAATAAATTAATAAAAAAATCAAGTGTTTTAAAATTCAGTGAGTAAAAGTTCAGTGCAAAAAAATAATTATTAATTATAAAATAATAAAAATAAAATAATAAAAGCAATTATAAAAAAAATTGAATGCAGAAAATTTCAGTGTAAAATATTCAGGGAAAAACAAATTCAGTGTCAAAAAAATTCAAAGCAGAAAAAAATCAGTATATAAAACTTCAGTTTGAACAAATTTAGAGTAAAACAAACCAGTGAAAAAATAACCAGTAAAAGGAAAGTTCAGGACAAAATTTGATGTAAACAAATACAGTTCACAAAATTCAGTGCAGGAATTTTCGTTGCTTCAAGAATCAAGACCCACTTCCGGTAATTTAAGACCTAAGAACCTCATTGGCTGGTTCTAAGACAGGATCGATTGTTTCAGTCTTAATTGACCAAAAATAGGTCTTGAGTTTTGAAGCAACGAAGATTCCTGCACTGAATTATGTGAACTGTATTTGTTTACATCAAATTATGCTGA
>NC_084554.2:45140000-45332500 GCF_033978685.3 Nerophis lumbriciformis
AACCAGGGTGAGCCCCACCCCTTTCATGAGCGCACTACGCGCGGAGTGACCCCTGTTACGCGCCCCCGGCAACAGGGGTGGCAAGCAGGTAAGCTGCGCGGGCGGAGCGCGCGGAGTGACCCATGTTACGAGCCCCCGGCCACGGGGGTGGCGGGCAGGTAAGCTGCTTACCTGCTGCGCGTGACGCCGGCCGCGGCGAAAGCGGACGAGGCGGGGTGTCGGTGCGGTGGGCGCGGTAGTGACCCTGGACGTGCGTCGGGCCCTTCTCGCGGATCGCCTCAGCTACGGCTCCCGGTGGGGCCCTCTCGGGGGAAGGGGCCTCGGTCCCGGACCCCGGCGAGGCGTCCCTTCTCCGCTCCGTAAAAGTGTCCATCTCTTCTTTTTTTTTCTTCTGTTGTGGCATATGCAGCAGGTGCCTGCTCGTTTTTCGTATGTGGGTAACAACATTTAACTATGTATATATATTTCCGAATTGGTTTAACTGCCACCCGCAGTTAACGCGTTATTTTTTTTTATTCAGTAATTTAGTTACCGTTACTACATGATGCGTTACTGCGTTATTTTACGTTACTTTTGATGTAGTATCGGCTAGAAACAGAAGCGCTGCGGTGTCTTTCTTCTGAATCTTCCTCTGTCACAAGCCGGAGAGAAGAAAAGAGGCGCGGTCTATGTGTGTGTGGGGGGGGTGGGGGGGGGCGGGGAGGGGAGGTTTGATCCGCGGTTTGATATATGAAACAAAAAAAAAAGTTGTTGGCACGTTCAGTCCACACACAGCGTGGTCATGGCGAGCGCAATAACGGAGGAGCTTGAACGCCCCGCGCCATTGAATCGGTGTGTTTATAAGTGCAGATTCGGTTGTGCAAAACGAGGGTTTTAAACACATGCTGAACGTGCTTGAACCACGTTACGACATCCCGTCGCGCACCCACTTCAGCAATAAGATTGTGCCAGATCTTTATGAGCAGGAGAAGAAAAAAGTTGTGGATGAACTATCCCGAGCATCATCTGTTGCGCTCATGACAGACGGGTGGACATCCAGGGGAACTATAAGCGCTCACTTCATCACAGCAGACTGGGAGATGAGAAGACACGCCCCCTCTACGAGAGTCACCTTGCGCAGGTACTGACACAAGCAGTGGAGGACTGGAAGATAAAGATATCCCAGTCACACGTGATAATGCCAAAAATCAAATAATTACAGAGAATGAGGCAGGACTGGGACCACAGATAGGTGCTTTGCACATGTAGTGAATTTGTCATCACAGAAGGGAATCTCAGTCAATAGGATGGAGCGCCTCCTTGGGAGGATCAGGAAGGTTTCTTACTTCCACCCAAGCACAACAGCTGCTCATGTGCTTAAGACAAAGCAAGAAATGCTAAAGCTGCCTGCTCATACATGATGTCCCAACGAGGTGGAACTCCACTTATGATATGTTGGAGCAGCAGGCAGCTATATACTCTGCATTGACCCACAACACCCTGAAGACAAATGTCACCCTGTCTGATGATGATGTGAGAGTGGCAGATGAGGTCCTCTAGGTGCTTAAACCCCTCAAAAGTGTTACATCTCTACTTAGCACTGAAACTTCACCATCTGTGTCAATGATCCTGCCACTGAAAACAAGGATTCTACAATCCATGGCTCCAAGTGTGGAAGACAGCAGCATCACTCCAGATGTCAGCCTTTATTTCACGACCTATGTTTCAAGGAAGATGATGTTTCTTCTTATGTTGCACTTAAACTTGTTTTTTATTAATGGTCATTGGTCCAAGTTTAAAGAAAGGAGGAATGCCTTTTTATGTTGCACTGTTTTTCATTAATTATGTTAAAAGGAAAATAAAAATGCATGTCAAGTTGATCAACAGATTGTATTATTCTCCAGTGCAATAACAGTACTGAAATGAAGGCAAAAAGGGCATTAATGGGAGCTTTAAAAAAAAAAGAAGAAAAAAAGAAGTAACTAAATAGTTACTTTTCACAGTAACGCATTACTTTTTGGTGTAAGTAACTGAGTTACTTTTGAAATAAAGTAACTAGTAACTGTAACTAGTTACTGGTTTTCAGTAACTAACCCAACACTGCACTTACATACATACACAAACACGTGTATATATAGATACATACACACACACACACACACACACACACACACACACACACACACACACACACACACACACACACACACACACACACACACACACACATAAATACATATATATATATATACTGTATATATATATGTATATATATATATATATATATATATATACATACATACACTTACATACACACACGTGTATATATAGATACATACACATATATATACACACACACATATATGTATATACACACACGTATATATATATATATATACATATATATATATATACATACAGTATATACACACACACACACATATATATGTATATACACACGTATATATATATATATATATACATACAGTATATACACACACACACACATATATGTATATACACACGTATATACACACGTATATATATATATATATATACATACATACATACAGTATATATATATATACACACACACACACACACACACACACACACACACACACACATATATATATATATATATATATATATATATACACACACACATACATACAGTATATATATATATATATATATATATATATATATATATATATATATATACATACGCTTGTATACATACTGTATATAAATACACATATATATACACACACACACACATGTATATATATATATATATATATATATATATATATATATATATATATATATATATATATATATATATATATATATATATATATATATATATATATATATATATATATATATATATATATATGTATGTATGTATGTATGTATGTATGTATGTATGTATGTATGTATGTATATATATATACAGGGCCGGCCCGTGGCATAGGCCGTATAGGCAAATGCTAAGGGCGCCGTCCATCAGGGGGCGCCACGCCAGTGCCACAAATGTTGGAGAAAAAAAAAAAGAAAAAAAAGTTGGTACTATTATTTCTAAATACAAAAAATAATCCCACGTTAATTAAAATGCAAAGTAAAGCCTATTTAATAGAAATATTATTTGTTACAACATTACGACCCCCCCCCCCCCCCCCCCCCTCCCGCGCACGGTGCGCCCCCTCCCTTCCCGTATCATGACTCTTTTTGGAAGTCACCACATCACAAAATTCAACACAAGATGTCAAAACGGCCAAAACTGTCAGGTGCCCAAGGAAGAAAAAAGAGAAAAGAAGAGGAGTAGAAACGAGAAAAGACAGAGGTAGCAGGTAGGTAACGTTAGCCTACATTAAATTATTTGTCTGTTACAGAATGTGATAGTAACCTGGCTTTTTAGCATTAAGCTAATGTTACATGATTCGGCAATTGCTAATCAATAAATAGCTAGTTCTGTTTTAACGTCGGGTTAATATTGTGGAGTGGGCTAAATTGTTATGGAAAATAATAATGTAACGTTAGGTAATTACAGTACTCCCACCTTACATTCCTCAGGGACATTTGTATTAGATCTTTTAAGCAGGTGTTTTTTGTTTACATTGTTATTGCCTTCTGGTTAGCTAATGTTTGCCCTGCAGGTAATAGTCACTTGTCCACCCCTTTATATATTAGGTATAGTTGTAAGTAAAAAAAAAGGTCAAAGACAAAGCTATTCGGTTTCTTGAGAGTATATACACTTCACTGACGATGTGGGGGGGCGCCACCTAAAATCTTGCCTAGGGCGCCAGATTGGTTAGGGCCGGGCCTGTATATATATATATATATATATATATATATATATATATATATATACATATATATATATATAAACATACATACATATACATATATATATACACATACATACATATATATATACACAGACATACATACATACATACATACTGTACATATACCGGTACATACGTTTTAATTTTCCTGAGGGAACTCTCCTGAAGGAATCAATAAAGTACTATCTATCTATCTACGTACACACCTTTTGATTTTTCAGTATGTGGGCCTTAGTTGAGAACATTTAGACAGCCTGATTTAGATGATTACATTTGCTAAAAAAAAGTCTGATGAGGTCTAATTATGAAATGTTTGTATATATTTGTTTGAGGTAGTCTTTTAAACTGTATGGAATGAATGCATCAGATGAATGTGCAGGACACTTTAGTAAAATAAATCATTTTACAGCTCATCTAATTCTATTTATGTTATTTCCCAGCGACATGAAAGGCATTAATTTGGTGGAATGGCTGGCGTGTGAAAAATGGGGCGTGTTATCATGTGACATACCTTCCTGTGCCACGGCCTCAAAATGTCCCGTGAAGCTCTTGTGCCCACTGGTCATGGTGAGGGACAGCAGCATGACGTTGGAAGTAGACACCAGGGAGACCACGCCGGACAGCGACTCACACATCCTAAGAGCGCACGCGTCGCGTCGTGTGATTTGTCGGACGGTCGCAGCCGAGGGCCGCGTGGTCACGCTACTCACCTGTGCAGGACACGCCCCCTCATGGGCAGCAGGGCGTCGTACACCGTCAGGGCGTCGTTCACGCAGTCGCTGGACTCGATCCGGAGTGAGTCGACGGTCAGACGGATGAGGAACCCGGCCACGGCGGTGAGCTTCACGTGGCATCGCACGCCGCCCCACGAGGAGAAGACGTTCAGAGGGACGCTCGCGCCGGGAAGGTTGGCGTAGAGTTTGTCCACGCACTGAGAGCCTGGAGGCATCAAATTAGCAGATTAAACATCATTATTCATCAGTTTAAAACATGCATAGATTTGTGATTCTCAAACAAAGCGGGCTCCATCTAGTGGTACGCCAAAGAATCACTTCATTTAATATTCAAACAGTGTGACTGTTCAAACTGTGTGTAATGTTACAGTGGCCAAATGTATTAAATACACTTGTTAATTTAACCTCTGCCTTGTTTTTAATGAACACTTGGGCCTACTACGCTACTGTATTATAATGTTGGTCATTATGGTGGTACTTGGAGAGCAAGTGTTTTCTGAGGTAGTACTCGGTGAACAAAATTTGAGAACCACTGATCTAGGTCAACTTCAGATCAAAATTAGCTACAGGCATCAAATGGTCTTCAGGACACACCTCTGGTCTAGAGATTTAGGTATTGAAAGTAAAAATAATACATATTGATTTAGGACTTATTTTTAACACTTTTATGAGTGGGGGCCTTTTGGATCCCTAAGAATTTTAGTGGGATTTTTTTTTTTACTTTAATTGCTCAAAAAAATAACAATGAACCAAAATCAAAGTTATAAATTATTAACATATTTAAGGCTATAATTACATCAAATATCCCACTTAGAATTTTTTTTTTTTTTTTTTTTTTTTTTAAATAAAAAATTGCAAATGTTGTGTTTTTTGCATTACAAAGAGAGTTTTGGGGAAACAAAGGGAAAACATACCAAAATATCTGAAGTTGATCAATAGATATTTAAGTTTTGAAAGTAAAAATAAATAATAAATATATGACTTATTTGACTGGGACCCTTTTGGTCCCCAGGACTTTTAGTGTGATTTTTTTAAAACTGTAATTGCTCAAAGTATAAAAATGAACCAAATTCAATGTTGTTATGAATTATCGACCTATTTAATGATACAATTACATCAAAAATTCCACTTTGAAAATGTTGCATATTTTGTGTTTTTCCTATTAAAAAAGAGATTTGAAAAAAGAGCAAACATAAAAAATGTTTTAACTGTCAACGGATGGATCTGAAATTGAATGGCAGATATTTAGGTGTTGAAAGTAAAAAATAATATTAAAATATGGCTTATTTGACTGGGACCCTTTTGGGTCCCCAGGACCTCGAGTGTTTTTTTGGGGTTTTTTTAACTATAATTGCTCAAAAAATAATAATGAACCAAAATCAATGCAATTATGAATTATTGCTCGGGATCTTTCTGTGTGGAGTTTGCGTGTTCTCCCCGTGACTGCGTGGGTTCCCTCCGGGTACTCCGGCTTCCTCCCACCTCCAAAGACATGCACCTGGGGATAGGTTGATTGGCAACACTAAATGGGCCCTAGTGTGTGAATGTTGTCTGTCTATCTGTGTTGGCCCTGCGATGAGGTGGCGACTTGTCCAGGGTGTACCCCGCCTTCCGCCCATGTGCAGCTGAGATAGGCTCCAGCGCCCCCGCGACCCCAAAGGGAATAAGCGGTAGAAAATGGATGGATGGATGACCCATTTAAGGCTACAATTACATAAAATATTCCACTTTGAAAATTTTTGGGAAGAAAATATTACATATTTTGTGTTTTTCATATTAAAAAGAGTAAAAAAAAAAAGGTTGTACACATTAAAAACAAAAAATATGTCAACCAATATGATCAATAGATCTTTAAGTATTGAAAGTAAAATCAAATAAATATATGACTTATTTGACTGGGACCCTTTTGGTCCCCAGGACATTTAGTGTGATATTTTTTCAACTGTAATTGCTCAAAGTATAATAATCAACCAAAATCAATGTTGTTATGAATTACTGACCTATTTAATAAAACAATTACATCAAAAATTCCAATTTGAAAATGTTGCCTATTTCGTGGTTTCCTATTAAAAAAGACATTTGAAAAAAACAGCAAACATAAACATTTTTTAAACTGTCAACGGATGGATCTGAAATTGATTGGCAGATATTTAGGTGTTGAAAGTAAAAACATAATACTAAAATATGGCTTATTTGACTGGGACCCTTTTGGGTCCCCAAGACCTCAGGTGTGTTTTTTGTTTTTTTCTAAACTGTAATTGCTCAAAAAATAATAATGAACCAAAAACAATGCTGTTATGAATTATTGACCCATTTAAGGCTAAAATTACATAAAATATTCCACTTTGAAAATTGTTGGGAAGAAAATATTGCATATTTTGTGTTTTTATATTAAAAAGAGTAAAAAAAACAAGGTTGTATACATTAAAAACATAAAAAATATGTCAACCGATATGATCAATAGATATTTAAGTTTTGAAAGTAAAAATAAATAAATATATGACTTATTTGACTGGGACCCTTTTGGGTCCCAGGACATTTAGTGTGATTTTTTTTTAAACTGTAATTGCTCAAAGTATAATAATGAACCAAAATCAATGTTGTTGTGAATTATTGATCTATTAAACGATACAATTACAAACAGTAGGAATTGGAACCATATGGCCCCATTCCTGGGTGGCAGGGGTTTAATTATTTTGCAATGCAGTCTTCTGAAAACGATGGAAAGCGCCACTCTACATAGCAACTGGAATTGCCACACAACACATTTTAAGATATTCAACACTCTATTGCCCTCGTTCGGCTAAAGTGGATAGTGCACTCTCCCAATTCGTCATGTTTCATGTGTCAGGTAAACAACAAAGAATGGGGACATATGAACCCCCTTCCTACTGTACATATGCATGGAATACATATATATATATATATATATTTAAGGGAAATTAATCCACGGCAACCCAGTGGTTAATCTAAGTAAAAATGTGAATATTTGTGTTTTCTACCTGCAGCATTGGACGTGTAATCTGAGCGCAGAACAGCTGCGAAAAAACAAAAAACAGGTCAGATAAAAAAAAAAAAAAAAAAAAAAAAGATACTTTGAGTCCTCAAGGCGAGCCACCATTAATGAGGATGGAGTCTATGTCCACAGGTAGTCCCAGCAGGTAGCCCACAGAGGATCGGTTCTTGAGGCTGTTGTGCACGGAGTCCTTGAGGATGACGCCCACACATTCCTCACACACCGCCGGGCTCCTGAGTTGCGGCACCACAAAGACCATCCAGAAGTGCACCAGCACGCCTCCTTTGTTGTTGGTACTGAGCCAAACGACACGTTACAAACACAGTTGTTATCAACCATTAATTACAATGAAGTCTACCTGAGGTCGGAGATGGTGGCGTGCTTGTACAGGCGGGCCACCGAGGACATCTTGTACACGCTGCTCACCTGCAACACAAAACCACCACAGTATACTGTGCATATTGTACTTGACTCACTAGACCAGGGGTGTCTAAACTATGGCCCTCTTCAAACTTGGCCCGCGAGACGTCGTGAGTTTAATAAGGAATCTGGCTGAAGGGAGATTTTAATTCACTTTTAAAAGTCAATTTATATGCTGCTACTTTGTCACCATCTTGTGGACAGAATGAATAATTTAGGCCAATGATCATTTATCACGCTTTGAATGAAACCAGGCGCAGCATTTACTTATATGACCGGATGCAAACAACCTTCAATAGTCGTGGTGCAAAAAAACAAAAGATTCAAAATCGAACCATCAAAAAATGCCAACAGACATGGTCATACATAACACAATTTAGCACAATTTGTGGATATTATAACAAACCTCCATGCACCATAAAAAAAAAAACTGAATTACACCTATGTCGTTGTGGCTTGTGCAGCCCTTTAAGACATTTGTGATAAAGGTCTATATAAGTAAACTTTCATTGATTTATTTAAATCCATTACAAAGCATGATGGAAAAAATGCAAAACACTATCACTGCACTTATCGATGTTTGGCACATTTTAGCTGCTTACAAAACTTTAAAAGGAGGTTGTCATGGAAGTAAACAAGGTAGGAGTCCAACTCTCACATACTCTTAATATCCAATTGTATAAATCACTAATTATATATTCATTAAATATATATACACACACACACACACACACACACACATATATATCTATATATATATGCACACTGTATACACGTATACAAAAACATATATATATATATATATATATATCAATAAAACATATTTACATATATATATATATAACCATACATACTGTACATATTTAAAACATACATACATACATACACACACAAAACATATACATACATACACATACGTATATAATAGATATATATATATACATATTTAGAAATATATAAAACATACATATACGTATATAATACATATATGTATATAATACATACATATAATACATATATATGAACATATATGTATATAATAAATATATATCTATAAACATATGCGTTTATAATACATATATGTTTATAATACATATATGTTTATAATACATATATAAACATATACGTTTATAATACATATATATAAACATATATGTATACAATACGTATATATAAATATATACGTTTATAATACATATATATAAACATATTTATATGTTTATGTATATAATATATATAAACATACGTATGTAATACATACATATAAACATATGTATATAATACATATACGTATATAATACATATATAATACTTATATATAAACATATATGTATATAATACATATAAACATATGCATATATAACAAATATATATAAACCTATACATTCATAATCATATGTATGTATATAATACATATATATAAACATATACGTATATAATACATATATGTAAACATATGTATATAATATATACAAACATACATATATAATATATATATAAACATATGTATATAATACATATACGTATATAATACATATACGCATTTAATACATATATAGAATACATATATATACATACATACATGCATACATATACACACACACACACACGAAGTTGGCTTTTGGCCCTCGACCAAATTCTTATCCCAATGCTGCCCTCAGGGCAAAAAGTTTGGACAGCCCTGCGCTAGACCCACCACTTGCTGGATTTTGTTCGCCATGGAGACAAACTCGTGGGATTCGGCCTGGCGGTACTCAGGGATGAAGTCCATGTTGGCCACACGGAACATGCCGGCAAAGTAGGCGCCGCTGTTGCCTTCTCTTCGAACTGGGGACAGTTTATTAGGTACAACAAGATGTGAACAAACTGAGTTTAAAACAGTTTAATCAAAAACATTTACATTCTGCTGTTTATTGTATTTGATACTTTGTGAGATGATAAATACAGCAAATGCAATTAGTATAATAATCTATTCTTAAGTATTTGTTTATTTCATACATGCATAGTTACAATACAGTATTTGTTTCACATTCCAGAATGCCCGAAAAGGAGTAGGAAGAAGCAGAGCTACATACGGTATAACAGAAATAATTATCTTTTATATAATTGTGTATTTATTGCTTTTTCTGCACAACATTTTCGTGCAAAAATCACGTATTTACCCCATGTTTATATTTTATTTTATTATAAATTAAAAATAATTCTAATTAATACACACGTACAATTCATTATATAATTTATTGTTCAATTCATATTATACTTCTATCAGGGCTGTCAAATTATGAATATTGTTTTGTTACGATTAATCACAGGTGATTACTCGCTTGCATAATAAAAATTATGTTAAGAAAAGAGCCCAACATTTGTACACAAATGCAAAATTTTTGTCAGAATATCATTTTTTGTGATTAATCACATTAGTTACCTTGTTAATTTTGACAGCCTGAATTTGTATATTTAAATTAATATAAATATTCATATTTATTTTAAAGTATTTAAAAAAACAATAAACTAAACCCATTTAGATATATCAATATACATATTTGTAATTATTATATTTTGAAGTATCATGGATTTTCTTTAACCAAAAAAATTCAGAGTTATTGAAAATGTGTTTAATATTAGACATACATTTTTATTATATTTATACATTTAAAATTTGGTTGCATTAAGTTACATAAAAAAATAAATATTCTGTTTGAAGTTGTGCTCGTTTTTAATCTGAAAAAAAAAAAAAAGAAGTTTGTTATGTTTCAGATAAATAGGAAATACTCCAAAAATGTGTCATGTGACATATTAAAACAAAAACTTGTTCAAAACTATAAAACCCAAATTCAGCCTTCTAACATTTAAATGTATTGATTTGTTGAAAACAAGGAAAATGCAAAAACATTTTCATTTTCTTATATATATATATATAAAATTGTAAAATATATTTTAAAGTATTAACATTTTTAAACTACTAAAAACAAAACATATTTAGATATATCAATATAAATATATGTAATTTAAAGTATGTATTTTTTTTAACCATAAAAAAAATCGGAATGTCTAATAATACATTTTTATCACTATTTCATTATATTTATATTAAAATATAATACATTAAACATTGGTTGCATTGTGCTATATTTTAATAAATATTCAGTTTGAATTTATGCTTGTTTTTAATGTGAAAAACAAAAAAACAAACAGTTTGTTATGTTTCAGATAAAGATAAAGTACTCCAAAAGTGTGGTGGGTAAAAAATGTAAAGAAAAAATGGTTCGAAACTATATGGTCCAATTTCAGCCTTTTAACCTTCAAATATTAGTCAAAACAAAAAGTGCAAGGCAGACTATATAATTTATCTATTTTAAAGTATTAGTGATTTTTTTTAAACCACAAAACAAAACATTATACTTAGATATTATATTAATATAAACATTTGTTAATTTATATGATTTAAAATATTGATTTTAACCATAAAAAAATCAAATCAAAGTAAAACAAAAATTCATTATTAGATATTAGATTTTATTATATTTACATTAAAATATAGTGCATTTAAATATTCTATTTAAATTAGTGATTGTTTTTAATCTTAAAAACAACACAAATTAAAGTTTGTTGATGTTTCAGATAAATATAAAATACTCCAAAAATGTGGCGGCTGACACATTATAAGAAAAACGTGTTCAAAACTATAAGGTCCAATTTCAACCTTCTAACCTTTAAATTTATTGGTTTGTCAAAAAAAAGAAAACGCAACAAAACATTTTATTTTTTTGGCATGAGGCAGACTATATAATATAAAATGTATTTATTTAAAAATATTAACAAGTAACCAAAACATGTATACATCATATTAATATGAATATTTTTAATTAACATTAATTAAAATATTTTTTAACCATAAAAAAAATTAATTGTAATAAAAAATGTATTCAATATTAGACATTAAATTCCATGATCCATCCATCTTCTTCCGCTTATTCAATGTCGGGTCGCGGGGGCAGCAGCCTAAGCAGCATTTCATGATATTTATATAAAAATATAACATTCAAAAATGTGTTTCATTATATTATATCTAAGTAAATATTCTGTTTAAATAAGTGTTTGTTTTCAATGTAAAAAAACAACCAAATGAAAGTTAAAAATAGTCCAAAAAATGTGGCAGGTGACACATTAAAAGAAAAACTTAAACGGTAAGGCCTAATTTCAACGTTCTAACCTATAATTGAACTAATTAGTCAAAAAAAAAAAAAATAATAATTCAGAAAACATTTTTTATTGGAAGGCAGACTACATATAAAGCAAATGACATACTTACATATAAAGACCCAGAGCAGCGACCACAAGACGACCACCAGCACAAACACCACAGCTGTGATGATGACCGCCAGGTGCTGGATGCTCAGCAGGCGGGCCCACAGCCTGGCGAGGCCTTTGGGCTTGCGCCGGGTCTTCCTGAACTTCCTGCAGAGCTTCTGTAAGGTGTGGTCCACCGTGGACACCTCCACGGACACGTCTGCGACCTACAGACACAGACGCCATCAGTGGCACAATACATCTCATCTGCCCTTTTGGAGAGACAGGATGGAGAGATGGGATGCAATTCATGACGCTGAACGAACAGAGGGCCTAAATGTCACCTTCCAACTCACGGTCATTAACATCCCTGCAAAAGATGAATGGACTTCAGTGATGAGGTCATTACTCCTTGAATTACCCTGCAGTGCTCATGTATTATTCATGCAGGGTCATCATATACTGGGCAAGTGGCACTTCATCCCCAGCAAGCAGGCGATGCAAACACTCCCACAGGAGGGCCACAAGCATGGAGGGAAACTACAAACATATTTTTACAATAACTAGTCAAAGAACCATTTTCTTCTAATAGGAAAACATGATTTGCATGTATGAAAACAACTTTGTGCCACTAAAAAAAAAACAATTCCCAAGCATAAAAATTAATTTCCGAAATTAAAAAAACAATTCGCAAGTATGAAAATGTTCTGCAAATAAAAAAACAATTCACAGGTATAAAAACAATTTTCTTTAATAAAAAAACCCCAAAAAAAACAACTGATGAGGTGGCGACTTGTCCAGGGTGTACCCCGCCTTCCGCCCGAATGCAGCTGAGATAGGCTCCAGCATCCTCCGCGACCCCAAAAGGGACAAGCGGTAGAAAATGGATGGATGGAAAAAAAATAACATTCGCAAGTATTAAAATTTTCTGTAAGTAAAAAATGATTTGCAAGTATAAAAACAATTGTCAATTTTCAAACAAAAAACGATTCACGAGTATAAAGAAAATGTTCTGCAATTAAAACCAAAGTGCAAGTATGACAATTTTCTGCATGTAAAAACAATTCCAAAGTTAACATAATTTTTTTCAATTAAAAAACGATATGTAAATTAAATTACTTTCTGCAATTAAAAAAAAAAAAGATTCGCGAGCATAAAAACAAATTTCCTCAATTAAAAAACAATTCGTAAGTGTAACAATTTTTTGTGAATAAAAAGTATAAAAAATACTTTCTTCAATTAAAAAATGTTTTGTGAGTATAAAAACAATTTTCTTCAATTATAAAACCATTTTCTTTAATTAAAGAGACATTTCACAAGTATTAAAAATTTTCTGCAAGTAAAAAATAATTTGCAAGTATATAAACAATTGTCAACAATCTTTAATCAAAAAACGATTTGTGAGTATAAAAACAATTTTCTGCAATTAAAAATGAGTTGCAAGTATAACAACAATTTTCTGCAGGTAAAATAACGATTCGATAATTTTTTTCAATAAAAAAACGATACGCAACTAAGATAAGCGGAAGAAGATGGATGGATGGATGGATACGTAAATAAAACAACTTTCCACAATTAAAAAAAACGATTCGCAAGCATAAAAACAAATGTCTTCAATTAAAAAAAACAATTCGCAAGTATACCAATTTTCTGCAAATAAAACAAAGATTCGCAAGTATAAAAAATATTTTCTTCAATTAAAAAATGTTTTGCGAGTATAAAATATTTTCTCCAATTAGAAAACGATTCGCAAGTATAAAAACAAATTTCTTCAATTAAAAAAACTATTCAGAAGTATCAACATTTTTTGTAAGTAAAAAAAAAGTTTTGCAAGTATAAAAATTAATTTCTTCAATTAAAAAGATTCACAAACATAAAAACCATGCTTGCAAAAATAATGATTCAAAAGTGTAAAAAAAATGTTTTCAATCACAAAACAATTTGTGAATATAAAACAGTTTTCTTAGGTTAAAAAAATATTTGCAAGTATGGCAACAATTTTTCTGCGGGTAAAATAACTATTCCAAAGTTAACTATTTTCCAATAAAAAACGATATGCAAATAAAACATTTTTCTGCAATGAAATGATTCGCAAGTATAAAAACAATATTTTGCCATTAAAAACATTTGTAAATATTAAAAACCTTTTCTGCAATTAAAAAACAAGTTGCAAGTATAATAAAAAAATGTCTGCAGGCGAAGAAGCGATTCACAAGTAAACACTATTTTCTTCAACTAAAAAACAGAT
This sequence comes from Nerophis lumbriciformis, assembly GCF_033978685.3. Taxonomy (NCBI): domain Eukaryota; kingdom Metazoa; phylum Chordata; class Actinopteri; order Syngnathiformes; family Syngnathidae; genus Nerophis; species Nerophis lumbriciformis. Next base: position 45,154,542 of record NC_084554.2, read on the forward strand.
TTGAAAGTATAAAAATGATTTTCTTCAATTAAAAAAATGATTCATGGATAAAAAAAAAAACGATTTTATTAGATCAAAAAACGATTTGCAAGAATATCTATTTTCTTCAATCAAAAACGATTCGAGAGTATAAAAACAATTTTCTTCAATAAAAAAAATGTTCGCAAGTATAAAAACAATTTTCTTCAATTAAAAAAACGGTTGGCGAGTATAAAAACTAACTTATGGCAGTAATATTCCACCCTGCGCAATCAGAGCATCTGTATTACTCATTTTACAACAAAACTTAGAGGTTAATTTACAGGTTCATCTTATTTCCCCTCCTTTCAGTCCGCCATTTTAATCCCCATCCTGCTTCTTCTACTTTATTATTTTTGGCGGACGGCACCATGCGCAAACAACAGTAGCCTTGTATTGACCGATTGAGTGCGAGTGTGTAGATCGTGCAGGGTGGAATATTACTGCCAGAAGTTTTAACTTGAAGAAAATTATTTGTTCCTCGCGAATCTTCAATTGAATAAATTTGTTTTTATACTTGCACATCATTTTTTATTTGTAGAAAACTGTTTTTATACGTGTGAATCCTTTTACTTGCAGAATTGGTTTTTTTACACATTTGTTTTAATTGTAGAATTTTTTTTTTCTACTCACAAATAATTTTCAAATTAAAAATGATTGTTTTATACTTGCGAATCGTTTTTTAATTGAAGACTTTTTTTTTTTTTTACTTGCGAATCGTTTAAGTTGAATTTTTATTTTTTATTTTAACCTGCAAATCTTTTCTTTGTATTAATAATTGTATTAATTTAGGAAAATAGATTTTTTTAATGCATGAGTAAAAACTAAATATCACTCCATACACAGCATCTGTTTTAAGGAAGAGAATGTTCTTACACTGGCAGCGTCGTGTTGAGATGCGTCCACCTCGCCGCTGTCCTCCTCAGAGCCCATGACGCAGGCATCCCTCACGAGCACCTGAAAGCCTCCGACCCGTTTGCTTGGAAAAGACACATCCTGAAGTTACGAGGGAGACGCGAGCTCGGCGCCACGCGAACACAGCCAGCACGCCGCGCGTTGCGAGAAACACGACACGGGCGGAGAGGCTCACGTTACGTTCATCGACTCCGCTGCAAAATGTCTGCTTTAAGAGTACAAGAGTTTTTATTTACAGTGTTAACAGACAAGACGTGACAGTGAAAAAGAAGACAAAGAAAAAAGGGTCCAGCCTTTGTGCAATAAAATAAGTCAACATAAAAGCAGAATGTACATCATTGTCACAGTTAACATGAAGGAGGCGGAGTCACGAAGAGAAACGAGGCTTAAGAAGAAGAAGTGAGCAGCATCTTCATCACAGTCAGTATTTTTAACACTAGTTTTCATCCAAGGCAGCGTCCGCAACAACACACGCAACACATTCACGGGACGGCTAGGAAGGGGCGGAGCCTCCTTTCCAAAACAAGGCACCGCGGGTGAAGCTGTGGAGCAGCTGGTAGGGTTTCCTCTTGGGGGGCTCGGCCAGAGAGAAGACCTGCTGCTGAGGCACGCTGGTGGGAATGGTGACGTGGCGCTGGTGAAGCGGGTGGAGGGTCTGGTGATGCGGCGGGACGGAGCCGGAGTAGCCGACAGCTGCGAGTGAATGAAAAGAAGCAGGAGTTAAACATGACTTACCATTAGGCATACACAGGCAGTTGACTGGGGCCCCAAAACGTCTCATGAAAAACTATTCATCAAGTTTTCTTCTCGTTACATCGTTTTGTCTTCATTTGTGCGCTTAAAAATACACAAAAATACTTACCATATTTTTCGGACTATAAGGCACAGTTTTTTTTCATAGTTTGGCCGGGGGTGCGACTTATACTCAGGAGCGACTTATGTGTGAAACCGCGAGTAATGAATAAAGTTTTCATCAATTAATATATTCTGTAGACATACCCTCATCCGCTCTCTTTTCCTGAAAGCTGATCTGTCCAGTTTTGGAGTTGATGTCAGCATCTGCTTTGAGTGTCGCAGGATATCCACACATTCTTGCCATCTCTGTCGTAGCATAGCTTTCGTCGGTAAAGTGTGCGGAACAAACGACTGACCATTTCGTCGGCTTTCCCCACAGCCTCGTATTTTGAACAAATTCCGTCCAATTTCTTGCCACTTTCGCATCTTTGGGCCACTGGTGCAACTTGAATCCGTCCCTGTTCGTGTTGTTACACCCTCCGACAACACACCGACGAAAGTGAGAAAATGGCGGATTGCTTCCCGATGTGAGGTTACGTTGTGACGTCATCGCTCCGAGAGCGAATAATAGAAAGGCGTTTAATTCGCCAAAATTCACCCATTTAGAGTTCGGAAATCGGTTAAAAAAAAAAAAGGTCTTTTTTTCTGCAACATCAAGGTATATATTGACGCTTACATAGGTCTGGTGATAATGTTCCCCTTTAACATATTACCTTAAAATATCAAATAATATTATTTAGCTCATTCACGTAAGAGACTAGACGTACAAGATTTCATGAGATTTAGCGATTAGGAGTGACAGATTGTTTGGTAAACGTATAGCATGTTCTATATGTTATAGTTATTTGAATGACTCTTACCATAATATGTTACGTTAACATACCAGGCACGTTCTCAGTTGGTTATTTATGCCTCATATAACGTACACTTATTCAGCCTGTTGTTCACTATTCTTTATTTATTTTAAATTGCCTTTCAAATGTCTATTCTTGGTGTTGGGTTTTATCAAATAAATTTCCCCAAAAAATGCGACTTATACTCCAGTGCGACTTATGTTTTTTTCCTTCTTTATTATGCATTTTCGGCCGGTGCGACTTATACTGCGGAGCGACTTATAGTCCGAAAAATACGGTAATCGTGATGTTTTGATAGCTCCTCCCTTTCTGTTTTACTGCACATGTGCAGACTTGATTCCCGAACACAGACCAAACCAAACCTGTTGGCGTGGTTATGAGAGGTTTTATCGAGATTTTGGTTGATTTTGGCGGCGCCAGTGGACCAAAGCGGTAGTGTTTTGCCTGAAGGAGACCAACTTTGTCATGAGGACTAGCGCATATAGCGTCCCACTGACATGATGTCCGCTGTAATATTGGCCCAAATATGATGTCTCTAATGGCTATGCTGATGTTAAATAGCAGACACTATCAAGAAATTATCTTGGATTGCGCTACAAACATGCCGCTACTACCAAGAATGTATCGGGGCAGATGCAGGTCTGAAGCAAAGAAAGACCGACGGGAGAGTTTTTTCAAGGAAGTAGTGTGGAACTATCAAGCTGGTGGCTATTTATTGCTACCACGCAAATTTCCGATAGCTAACATTAGCATTATCATTTTGATTTGATTATCGAAAGTCACTTACCGTATTTTTCGGAGTATAAGTCGCTCCGTAGTATAAGTCGCACCGGCCGAAAATGCATAATAAAGAAGGACAAAAACATATATAGGTCGCACTGGAGTATAAGTTGCATTTTTTGGGGAAATGTATTTGATAAAAGCCAACACCAAGAATAGACATTTGAAAGGCAATTTAAAATAAATAAAGAATAGTGAACAACAGGCTGAATAAGTGTACGTTATATGAGGCATAAATAACCAACTGAGAACGTGCCTGGTATGTTAACGTAACATATTATGGTAAGAGTCATTCAAATAACTATAACATATAGAACATGCTATACGTTTACCAAACAATCTGTCACTCCTAATCGCTAAATCCCATGAAATCTTATACGTCTAGTCTCTTACGTGAATGAGCTAAATAATATTATTTGATATTTTACGGTAATGTGTTAATAATTTCACACATAAGTCGCTCCTGAGTATAAGTCGCACCCCCGGCCAAACTATGAAAAAAAACTGCGACTTATAGTCCGAAAAATACGGTACTAGTTTAGCAGGAACAGAGCCAATGCAGCAACGGTCTGAAATTCTTCGTCTTTGAGCTCACGCCACAGAGTGAAAGCTGGGGACAATGTTGATCCTTGACTGTCCTCTGTTTTTCTTTTTTTGTCTCCCCGTGACTGCGTAGGTTCCCTCCGGGTATTCCGGATTCCTCCCACCTCCAAAGACATGCACCTGGGGATAGGTTGATTGGCAACACTAAATTGGCCCCAGAGTGTGAATGTTGTCTGTTTATCAGTGTTGGCCTTGTGATGAGGTAGCGACTTGTCTAGGGTGTACCTCGCCTTCCACCCAAATGCAGCTGAAATAGGCTGCAGCGCCCCCCGTGACCTCGAAAGGGACAAGCGGTAGAAAATGTTTGGATGGATGGGTCTCCTCAGACAAAACTTTTAGTTTTTTTGGTGCTTCTGCCATGATAGCAGTAATTGCATGTAGGCGTTCTTCTTCTTTTAGTTTTCTGGCGGTATTCGCGTCGGCTTCGGTCTTTTTAAACAATGAGGAAAGGGGGAGTGACGTATGCTGTAAAGCAGTCAGCACATTTATAGTTTTCTGTGTGGCAGGGTTCCTGCCCCCCTCCTCAAAGTTGCTAAGTGCCAGTGAGAGCGATACAGGCCATCACACAGGTGTCATTCAACCAGTTGCAACTCCATGTATTATCCCAAAAGTTATGAAAATATTTTATGAAGGTTGAAAAGTTACTTAGGCAAGTAAACCTTGAGGAACCCCGCCACAGAAAAAAACTACAAAACGTACTGACTTACTTTACGGCATAAGTCACTTCCCCTTTCCCCATTCGTTAAAAGGACAGAAGTCGATGCAAATGTCTATGTGCAAGCGTTCCACTTGTATTGGGAAGTTCCTAGTCGGAATTTTAACCGGAAAGCCCATCGAAGCACAGAGCTTCTAAAACGTGTAGATCATCCTCCTTATATTCAGGATCGTCATTTGTTCCAAAGTAGTCTTTGCAGTCTCTCATGACTAGTAGTGTTGTTGTCTCTTTTTCCCACCAGTAACACTTCCAGCCTACACAATAACAGCGCTTTGGCCAGATTCGGTCCAACAGCGCTAACAAAATAATCATCTCTGAAAAATGGCTTTCACTTTATTAAATGTTGATTAATGTTTTGTACCAATTACAGTAAAAGACCTTGCCAAGCTTCAAAGTGCAGCTCTTGCAAGGTAGTATCTAACAACATGCTAAATTACATGTTTTTTGGTATGTGCAAGGCCCCAATGATGAGGGTTGCCCTGGCCCCCAACTGACTAAATGTCAGAATAATTGTATCTAAGTTATCACAAAACTTTGTGTTACATTGAGTTCAGCTCGCCCTGCGAGAGGACAAAAGCTGTCTTTGAGCTTACCAGTCAAAAGGCTTGTAAAACTCCACTGTGTAGGATGGGAAGAAACATGAAGGTGTTCTGTTTTTTTGATGTATTGTAATCCACAGAAAGATTTTGTTCTGACCCGAGATCTACAAAGCAGAGAGGAAGCAGGGCCTGACTCTCCTCCAAGCACCTTTTCTGTGAACTGTTTACGAGCTTTTCTTTGAACTGTTTTTAATCAAAGGCAATGGCTGTTTACGACCCCCCTCCCTTAGAAACAGCTGTTGCCATGTAATCAGGGATAGTCCAAATAAAAGAGGAGGCGTACAATCTTATGTCAGAGCGTGGTGACACTGTATAAGGGTACAGGTGTACGTGTTTCTCCTCACTGAGCCAAATTTAATTCTGTCTCTATTTGATTCCTTGCTTCTTGTCTTGTTTAATAGATGTCACCAGTGTTTGAACCTGACACTAAATAAGCCCTTGGTCAAACGAAAGAAGAAAACGGTCTCCTTACTTTTGATCTTGCCTTGTTTGGCTCTTCTGGCATTAGTAATAGCTTGTTTTCTTTGCTCCTCGCTGATTTCTATTCCTGCAAAACAAAGCAAACATCTTTAAGAAAGGTTTATGCAGTTTTCAACAGATCTAATTGTATGCCCTTTAATGCAACTTAAAACTAATATAATGCCAAAGTTCTACTGCAGGTAGTTATTATATACACACACACGCCGTACATTATGGACTTTAAGCCGCTACCTTTCAGGCTTATAGAAGGGTGTAACTAATTTATGGATTTTTCTTCACTTACCGCCATAATGCAAATAGTTTTTATTAAACACATGCAAAGACCCTTAAATGCTGTGTTATTGTTTGTGCTAGGGCGCCATCTTTTGGACGAGTTCGCTCACTGCAGGTGCTGCTGTGTGAATGTGAAATCCTGCTGTTTAAAGCTTTGAACCGGAAGTAGAAGTGCCGTTTCGTCTTCTAGTTGTCCATAGCGTTTCTACTAGTGTTTATTCTTCCAAGCAACGTTTGCAAAGTTTACAATATAACTAAAACAATTCTTCTTAACTAAACCATTCCATGTGTGATGTCTGTAGGAGTTTTATGCACATTTGTACGTGCTATTGTAATGTAATAAAGCTAGAGTCGTTAGCATTAGCCAATATGCTAACAAGTTTACACGTGTCTTGTGTTAGTATTATTGTATTACAATGGCATTCTTTTTGTATTGTTTCAGTTTCACAAATTCCTCAGTAAATTTACCAAAACGTCCCCGTGGAATTATTGAGTCTGTTTAGCTGATTGGAGAGCTAGCTTCCGCAGCCAGTGGGTCCATGACGATGACTTCCGTTTTGTTTGATCAGCCGTTTTACTGCCGTTGTACAGACACCGTTTGGAAACAATTAAGATATGTAAATGAACATTTGCAGAATCTTTCTGTGCAAATAACTCATTTTACAACTTATATATCTACGGCTTTTAGTCAGGCACAACTAATATATGGAAAACATTTTCTTTTTAAATTTGTGGGTGCAGCTTATATACCGGTGTGCTCTATAGTCCAAAAAATATGGTAAAACCTTTAAGTGCTTTTTAATGACGTTGTTGCTCACCCATCTCTTGGTCCTCCTTGACTCTCTGTCTCTCGTCAGCGAAGGCCTGAAGCCACCTCTGCTTGTCCTGCGGCTTCCTGCAGCACAGCACACACACGAACTCCAGGGTGGAGGTGTGACGCAGCCGCACGGCGTTCCTCAGGCTCAGGCCCAGGTCGGCATCCCGCCCGTCGGGCACGTCCACCACCTCGGTGTGGTCCATGTCCAGCCGTCCCCGGTAGTAGAGGAGGTCCCTGCGCAGGACGTCCTTCTTGCAAAAGACCAGCTGGTGGTCGAAGAGGAAGAAGCTGCGTTGCTGCACTTTGCCCTGTCGGAGAACTCGGGTCAGCTCTCCCGAGTGGATGAGCTGGGAGCTGCGCACCAGCACGTCAGGTCCCTGCAGCATGGAGACAATCCAGATGAATCCAGGCCACAAACGGCTCAAGGTAGAATAATGTTATTTGTTTTAGACATTTTTATTAACATGTTACATGAAAGGTGAAACTATGATGATTTCAAATCTACATTTAAAACACTTCCTTGTGGTCTAGGTCAGGGGTTCTTAGCCTTTTAAACTTCGGGACCCAATTTTTCCACAACAATTGTATTCAATTAATTATTAATTGTATTCAACCTTGTCAAATGATATGAAATCATGTGTTCATCTCAAATATTATTTATTGAACACATAAACCTTAGGCTTGGGTCAGGCTGATAAGAAAAATAAATACTACCTATATTGCATAATAAGGTGCTCATAAATGACTGATGAAAAATAAATAAGCCTCCATGCTTTGATTTCACATTTTTGGGACTTATGCAGATCCCACAAATACAGGTATCAATAGGTATGAAAACCTTTCCACTCCGCAGCGGTCAACCCACTCAAATTTTTGCACTTAATTAGCAATCTTACTTTTGATTTTAATCGTATTCAATGTTTACACCTAAACTACTTAAGGTTTACAAACTTTTCAAATGATATGAAAGCATGTGTTAATCACAAAGATTATTATCAAGGCTTAGGTCAGGCTGATTGCTAAATACTAAACAAATATACTGCAGTAGAAGGGACTCATAAAAACAGATGAAAAGTACATTTATGTACAATTATGCAGTGCTAAAATCAATACATTGTAACTAAATCAACAGTAATAATTTAAGTGCAAATAAAAATGCAGCTTCACTATTTTAGTCTTTTTTTTTTACGCTTAAGAAACTTGCCTCTGACTTTAGTTGCGGACTTCTGTTTTTTTTTTTATATTGTCATTAGTGCCACAAGTGGTGGAAAAGTGTATTACAACCAGGAATGAGTACCCTTCAAATTTAAACCGATACCAGTTCTCAACGGTACCAATTTTCAGTACATTTGTGTGTGTTAATGAAAAATAATTGTTTTTATAATAAAATAAAAAATTGTATTGCAAGGTTTAAAAATGAACTGATTATGATAACTGCTGTCCAGTTGTTAGTTTGTTTTATTATCACATTTCTTAGTCTTTTCAAGTACATTAGGTTACTGTACAATTACGGTTGTAAGTGCAAGAGGTTAGATGGGAGTACTGTACAGTTTATGGTAAGTTGGCTAGTCAGTTCAGTCTTTGATAAATCTCGTCTTTTGTTGCGCCCTAAAACGTGTTATTAATGTAAGTATTGTACTTATTACGCACCAGCTGTTTGATTGTATTGTGCATATTAGTTGTAGTTTTCATTAACACATTTGGAGGTGTTGAAATCACCATGTAACCTTGCTGATGCTAATCAGTAGCATGTCAATAGCAAAGCCGAAACAAATTGGCATCAAGCTAGCGTGTTTGAATTGTGGAGCTGAACTCAACTTCCATTGGAGTGTTTTCAGTAAATTTCTTTGTTGGCATGGAATATTGTAACATTACCGAGGCTCTCAGTGCTGCTGGAGTGATCGGCAAGCAGCGAAATGTGAAGAGGCGGCCGGCTGAGTCGGCAACTGGGCGCAACCCAGGTACCGTAAGATGGCACAGTTGGATTTTAAGTGAATCAGTGCCCAATAGGACAGGCGGGATTCGGTCGGTGCCAAAAAAGTATCGGTTTAGATACCTATCCTTAATTACAACTGAACACCCCTGCAGCCAATATGGACCAGAGCTGAGAAACTGATATTTTTTGGCGGCCCACTAGGAGGCACTCGCGGCCCAACAATGGGCTTTGGCCCTATGGTTAAGAAACACTGCTTTAAGGAACCTCATGTAGTTACATTTGCACAGTTCAACAAATCTGAAAAGAAGCAGGAAGACGTAAAGCTTTTGGGGTCGGCAACCCGCGGCTCAGAGCCGCATATATTTCGTGCCACCGTAGTGGCTCCCTGGACCTTTTAAAACAATGTATGAAAATGGAAAATGATGTGGGGGAAAAATATATTTTTTGTTTTAATATGGTTTCTGTAGGAGAACAAACTGTTTATAAGTTTGTGTTTATGCTTCACTGATGAGAGTACTTGGCGAGTGTCGTTTTGTCCTACTAATTTCGGCGGTCCTTGAACTCACCGTAGTTGTGTGGACTGTGATGCAACACTCTGTTTACATGTAAACTTTCTCTGACGCTCCCACAGAAAGACGTGTTTTATGCCACTCCTATGTCTCATTTTGTCCACCAAATGTTTTATCCTGTGCATAAATGCACAAAGGTGAGCTCTGTTGATGTTGTTGACTTGCGGAGTGTTAATCAGACATATTTGGTCAGTACGTGACCGCAAGCTAATCCATGCTAACGTGCTATTTAGGCTAGCGTCATTACGCCTCGTTTGTAGGTGTATTTGAGCTCATTTAATCTCCTTTACTTATGTCCTCTGTGTATTTAATTTACATTTTTGATAGTTGTTTGTGTGCCATGTTGTTCCAGACCACAGCAAACGTTACCCAGCTTGCAAAGATTGTAATAAATCCACTAGAATAAGACAGCCTGCCCTTTCCTTTAACTTGGACACACACATCTATACCTTTGGTCATTCTAAGCCAGTCATTTCCAGGAGATATCTCACCCTCTTAGAACCTACCACATTACTAATGTTCAATGTTGTAAAAATGTGTAGAATAAATATTATATTTCTGTCAACAAAAATGTGCGTCAGCCTGCGACACAGTCATTTTGATAGTAGGCTAACGGCCGAGTCATACCAAAGACTATAAAAATGGGATCCATTACCTCCCTGCTTGGCACTCAGCATCAAGGGATGGAATTGGGGGTTAAATCACCAAAATGATTCACGGGCGCGGCCCCCGCTGCTGCCCACTGCTCCCCTCACCTCCCAGGGGGTGATCAAGGGTGATGGGTCAAATGCAGAGAATAATTTCGCCACACCTAGTGTGTGTGTGACAATCATTGGCACTTTAAGTTAATATAGACACATCAGGTGTTGCATTCATTATAACACTTATATAAGGTCCTTAATTTTTTGTGGGTCCAGACCGATTTTTTTTGTTGTATTTTGGATCTAATATGGCTCTTTCAACATTTTGGGTTGCCGACCCCTGTCCTAACCCTTTCTTCATGACTTTTACCGAGAGTTCTTTCACACCTTAACTTTTACAAAAAGAAGTTGGAGCATACAAGTCACCTCCCAGCGGAGAATGGCCACCTTCCAGTGAGCGATGGCGTCGATGCTCTCCAGCCTCCTCTTCTTCTCGTTGATCAGACTGGCCACCTTCTTCATGGCCTCGTACGCGTCGCTCACGCCACAGTAGTCACTGCAGCACGTGGGAAATAGAGAGGAATTAACTAAAAAGGCCTACTATCGCGCATACTTATGCTATAAAGTGTCATCATGTGATCCGTCCATGTCCCGCAGCCTCCATTGAAACACGTTTGAGGAGGTGTCTGGGCATGCTGTAACATTAGCGCGGCAGTGATGACTGAGGCGTACCTGTGGCCCTTGGGGGTGTACTTGAGCAGCTCGCCCAGCTGCAGGGGGTACTTGCAGATCTTCTGCACAGGTGTGAGCAAGAAGCCGGCGATGGAGATGTCGATCATCCGCTGCTGGAGGCGGCAGATCTCAAAGAATTGTTTGTATCGGCCGGACTTCATGAGGCGCTGCAGCTCGGCGCAGGCTGCTGGGTGAGTGTTGCAGTACTCGGAGTAGATGGAGAAGCCTTTGCCCTGTAGGACAGAAGATGTTCCGTTTGGCTTGTTAGGGCCCGAGCAGCAAAGCTCCATGCAGTATTTTTCCCTAACTTCTATCGCTTTTTTGAGGCCTTTAACTGGCAAAAAATTTACATTTCGTGGGTATCGAACACAACATTTCAAAATGACTATTAGCGGCCCCTTGAAAATAAGTTAAAATTTGCCCCTGCCACCAGATTCATGTATCGTCTCAAAAATAGCTGAAGACGTCCATGCACATAAAAGTAAAAAAAACCATTTTATAAGTCAGCCATCTTGGTTTCTGTCAGCTCAAAACAGGGGTTGTATGTCAACTAACTCCTCCAAGAGACTTTGACCAAATGAGTGGCGGTTGAAAAAACAGATACTAGAGAAATGGGCGATGATAAACTGCAAAGGAATTTTGCCTACGCTTTAGGCGCCAAACTTTGATCTGATGGTTCACCACAGAACTTTCAACATTTATGACTCGGCTCCACAAATGGAAATCCTGTTCAGAATTGGTACAAATATGATGACAGCATAAATAAAGTGCTGGATCGGTCAGTACATATTCGTATGCATTCGTAGTGAGCGGAGGCTGGCAACCAAAACTGCTCCTCGTTATCAACCATCAAACTGCACCTAAATGGGAACTGCATTTTTTTGCCTATCGTTCACAATCATTATGAGAGAAAAGAAGACAAATTTTTTTTTTTTTTTTTTTTGGGCAGTCTAACATGTAAAAATCGGCTTGTTATTGGTGGGTAGCAATGGAGCTAATGGGTGCAATCCATTCTACCTCTAAATCACTTTAAGATGCATCCAAAAACGGCCAACAATACTTAATTTATGTTCTGTAACCTGTATAATAACCAAGCTGTAGCATACTTACCAACCTTGAGACCTCCCGAATTCGGGAGATGGGGGGGTTGAGGTGGGGGACGGCGGGGTTGAGGTGGGCGGGGCTTGGTGGTAGTGGGGGTGTATATTGTAGCGTCCCGGAAGAGTTAGTGCTGCAAGGGCTTCTGGGTATTTGTTCTGTTGTGTTTATGTTGTGTTACGGTGCGGATGTTCTCTCGAAATGTGTTTGTCATTCTTGTTTGGTGTAGGTTCACAGTGTGGCGCATATTTGTAACAGTGTTAGAGTTGTTTATACGGCCTCAGTGTGACCTGTATAAATGGGTTATATTTGTATAGCGCTTTTCTACCGTCAAGGTACTCAAAGCGCTTTGACAGTATTTCCACATTCACCCGATCACACACTGATGGCGGGAGCTGCCATGCAAGGCGCTAACCAGCAGCCATCAGGAGCAAGGGGTGAAGTGTCCTGCCCAAGGACACAACGGACGTGACTAGGATGGTAGAAGGTGGGGATTGAACCCCAGTAACCAGCAACCCTCCGATTGCTGGCACGGCCACTCTACCAACTTCGCCACGCCGGCTGTTGATCAAGTATGCCTTGCATTAACTTGTGGGTGTGTGTAAAATCCGCATATATTATGTAACTGGGCCGGCACGCTGTTTGTATGGAGGAAAAGCGGACGTGACGACAGGTTGTAGAGGACGCTAAAGGCAGTGCCTTTAAGGCATGCCCCCAATGTTGTTGTCCGGGCGGAAATCAGGAGAATGGTTGCCACGGGAGATTTTCGGGAGGGGCACTGAAATTCGGGAGTCTCCCGGGAAAATCGGGAGGGTTGGCAAGTATGAGCTGTAGCGACATTGTTATTGTAAGAGTGAAACTGAGAAACTCTTTTTCTAGCGCAGTAATACATCGGCGTGCTTCGGTATTAGCCATGAGCTAGCTTCGGCAAGAGATAAGCTAGCTTTTACGTCGGCACTCGACTCGTGTTTGAGTTTGTAATGCACAACACAATGCAATAGACCACCAATCAGTACTGACTGAAAAACATGAACAATCATATCACATAATCAGTACTGACTGAAAAACATGAACAATCATATCACAGTATCTGTAAAGTATTATCCCACATTTCATGTTTTGTTTGTACATAGCTAGCTGGACAATGTATGTACTGTAGTTGTAACAACACACATATCATGATCAATATTATAGTGACTCACTTGATGGACAGTTGGCATTTTGGTACAGCTGGCCGGGCACGTTTTTCCGGTTTATTTTGGGTAAGCCCTCCATTTATGTCAAAATACCTTGGCTCCAAGTTCCACATTTACAGTGTCAAAGTCACGCCGACGTCACTCTCCCGGCTTCCGTTTCACTCTTTCTCCGTGCTGACTTCTATAAGCAGTAGTTCATCCTACTAGTATTCAGCTTCAAAAAGATAAGGTTGTAAATCTTCATTTGTACAAAAATAGTCATCTTCGTTGTCTATTCCCAATCTGCCATGATTGTAAATAACCCATTTGTTGCCGGACGTCGAAAAAGCCTTCTTGTGAAGGAGAAAAATAAATGCGCTGAGGAAATCAGCAATGATTAAAATGATCAAAATAGGGTAAATATTGAACATATTACATATTTTTATGAACGTCTCTATTACTACATTATATATACATATATACACTTGCAGTGTGTATATAAATCGTTGATGGAGGTTTTTTGAAGTTGTTTTAGAAGCTTTGAAGGCTACAACAGCTTTTAACCTTTTAGCCGTATCTTCCAAACATTTTATTATCATCTTTAAAACCCTAAAAAAAAAAAAAAAAAATGAGTCGCCGTTCTTGTCTCTCATAATGATTGTGAACAATAGGCAAAATTACAAAAAAAAAGTGCTGTTCCCCTTTAGGACGATCAGATCTCCTTCCAAACTGATATCAAGCTTTTAGGTTGGAGTGTGATCATGATATCGACACCAATATCACCCCCTTGTGGTGGAAAATGGTAACGTCATAACTTCCTTCTGCATGCTCCAATCTTTCTGACATTTTTGATGGTGGGTGGGGCATTGGGGAGGACCTGACTGCACGACTTAACCCCATAGTGCAAAGGCGCCAATAGGCGCTTTCCAGCGAGTGTGGCGGCGGACCTGCGTGAGGAAGCAGGAGCCTATTTCGCTGAGGTGCGGCTGCTCTTTGTTGTACTTCCTCTCCAGGTCCCGAAAGAACTGCCTCTGGAAGGTGTAGATGTCCTCGATGTTGCTGAAGATGGTCCTTAACTGCTGCTCGGTGAACATGTCGGGGTGTTTCCGGCACTGACGGATGTAACCCTGAGGAGGACAGCAAACATTTTTGAAGCCAGCAGAGGGCGCTGAGAGCTTGAGCGGAACATTGCTTCGGCCTCACGTCGCAGATGTCCTTCAGGTGCTTGATGTAGATGCGCTCTGTGTTCAGGATCTCCTGCACCACATTGGTCCTCATCTGCTGGCGGTGCTGGCTGCTGTGCGCGTCTCTGGGGGCGGGGTCTTCCTGGTCCGCCACGCTCTCCACACTCCCCGCGCTGGAGTCCTCCTGGTTCACACGCACCTGAAAACACAACGTAGCGGCAGAAAGTCAAAGAGTTGGAATATTTGAGGCCAATTACTTGCCTTTTCTCAAGATGGCCGACATTCAGGCTGAATTGAAGCAGCAATTAGGAAAAGGGGAGAACAAAAACCACTCCAGCCACAAAGGATCAGATCCGCTCAGCATTGCTATGGTAACACGTGAGAACTTTTACAGAGGACTGGAATTTTTTCACAATTCCCATGTAAGACAAGAACACATGTTTTTTTTTGTAATGCATTCTAAGTCGTAAAATATGGCAAGTACGAAGTGGCTAACAATGCAGCTAACGGAGTACACTATTGCAACCATAAAGCCCTCTAAAAACAACATCCAACAATACTCCATTTACATGTCGTGACCTGAATATTACCCAAGTATTAGCAATATTGTTATTGTAAGCGCTAACACAGACAAACTATTTTTGTGGCGCCATCATCAAAGAGAGCCATACTTGCCAACCTTGAGATCTCCAAATTCGGGAGATGGGGTTAGGGGCGGGGGCGGGGTTTGGTGGTAGCAGGGGGTGTATATTGTAGCGTCCCGGAAGAGATAGTGCTGCAAGGGCTTCTGGGTATTTGTTCTGTTGTGTTTATGTTGTGTTACGGTGCGGATGTTCTCCCGAAATGTGTTTGTCATTCTTGTTTGGTGTGGGTTCACAGTGTGGCGCATATTTGTAACAATGTTAAAGTTGTTTATATGGCCACCCTCAGTGTGACCTGTATGGCTGTTGACCAAGTATGGATTGCATTCACTAATGTGTGTTTAAAAGTCGCATATATTATGTGACTGGGCCGGCACGCTGTAAGTATGGAGGAAAAGCGGACGTGACGACAGGTTGTAGAGGACGCTAAAGGCAGTGCCTTAAAGTCACGTCCCCAATAGTGTTGTCCGGGTGGAAATCGGGAGAATGGTTGCCCCGGAAGATATTCAGGAGGGGCACTGAAATTCGGGAGTCTCCCGGGAAAATCGGGAGGGTTGGCAAGTATGCAGGGAGCTAACTAGCTTATGCTGCTATATTGACATACTGAGCTGCTGCATCGCCTCTAAGTTGGTGAAAGTTAATTCTAAATTATAAATAATGTCTCTCACCTGGATAGTAGAAGGTTGTGGACATAAACCGAGAAGTTGGCCAACTTTGACATCCAACTTAGACCCGTAGATGGCGAGAATGTAGGCCTGGTCAATATATTGATTTTATCGATAAATTTGAGTTTTTTGTTGCAGATAATAATTGATTTATTTCTCCTTTTCCTCCAGCATACTTTTTGCACCCATGCGCTTCTGTAGTCCTTGCCAACCCTTTACTTCCTTAGCAGAGATCCACAAGCTGAGCAAAACATGGCTTACGCTAATGCTAACAATAGCTAGACATTTGTTACGAAGAAAAGTGTTGTCAGTGCGTAAGAATTGCGGTAAAAGGAGTGTAACAAATGACTGCATGCTACAAAGTTTCTTTAAAAAAGGCAGAAGCACAACAAACCTATTCCAGCATCTGAAACAGCACAGAGCCGGAAATGCAACTCCTTACGAGGCAAACAAGACCGGGACAATAACAAGCTCCAGCTAAAAAGCATCCGACTGTGGTGGAATTATTTACACGCGGCATGTGTAATAATTTACTTGCCAACCCTCCCGGATTTTCCGGGAGACTACCGAAAATCAGCGCCTCTCCCGAAAACCTCCCGGGACAAATTTTCTCCCGAAAATCTCCCGAAATTCAGGCGGAGTCCATGCGGACCTGAGTGACGTGTCGACAGTGGCCAGCCTGTTCTCACGTCCGCTTTCCCACAATATAAACAGCGTGCCTGCCCAATGACGTTATAACTGTAGAATGATCGAGGGCGAGTTCTTGGTTTATTATGTGGGTTTATTGTTAGGCAGTTTCATTAACGTCCTCCCAGCGTGGTAACAACACACAACAACAGCAGTTACGTTTTCGTCTACCGTAAAGCAGTTCGTCTGCCGTAAACAGCAATGTTGTGACACTTTTAAACAGGACAATACTGCCATCTACTGTACATGCATATGTGACAATAACATCTAGGGCTTTTAGAGAGTGCAGTGCACAACTGCTATACTAATATATATATATATATATATATACATAAAAAATAAATTAAATATATTTATACAGCTAGAATTCACTGAATGTCAAGTATTTCATATATATATATATATATATATATATATATATGAAATACTTGACTTGGTGAATTCTAGCTGTAAATATACTCCTCCCCTCTTAACCCCGCCCCCGCCCCCCCCACACACACACACACACCCCAAACCCCAACCTCCCGAAATCGGAGGTCTCAAGGTTGGCAAGTATGGTGATGAGAAATGAGAACAATGCACAGAGCGATCACAAAAACAGTCGCTCTTTTACACGCATGTGCTGCTGCAAAACTCTCGTGGAATTGTAACAAATTTAATCGTCAATAAAGTTGTATATTCCATGTGCAATGAAGTGTACATTGTCTTTAACGTCACTACACACTAACAAGGAGCCCAGGACACTTCATGGAAAGTCTGCATGTTTTCACTCATCTCAATGTTTAACTTGTTTATTTGCATATAATGTATACAATACTAAATTTTTATTTACAGAAATATTTTATTCAAGACAGAAGTTTTAAGTTTGCACTTTATTGATCTCATTGATTTTTATTACTACTAATTGATTATTGGTATTAGAGATGTCCGATATTGGCCAATAAATGCTTTAAAATGTAATATCGGAAATTATCGCTATCGGTTTCAAAATTATCGGTTTCAAAAAGTAAAATTTATAACTTTTTAAAACGCCGCTGTGTACACGGACGTAGGGAGAAGTACAGAGCGCCAATAAACCTTAAAGGCACTGCCTTTGCGTGCCGGCCCAGTCACATAATATCTACGGCTTTTCACACACACAAGTGAATACCACACATACTTGGTCAACAGCCATACATGTCGCACTGAGGGTGGCGGTAAAAACAACTTTAACACTGTTACAAATATGTGGCAGACTGTGAACCCACATCAAACAAGAATGACAAACACATTTCGGGAGAACATTTGCACCGTAACAAAACAGAACAAATACCCAGAACCCCTTGCAGCACTAACATGTTAAAAAAAATAATGCACTTTGTGACTTCAATAATAAATATGGCAGTGCCATGTTGGCATTTTTTTTTCCATAACTTGAGTTGATTTATTTTGGAAAACCTTGTTACATTGTTTAATGCATCCAACGGGGCATCACAACAAAATTAGGCATAATAATGTGTTAATTCCACGACTGTATATATCGGTATCGGTTGGTATCGGAATCGGTAATTAAGAGCTGGACGATGTCGGAATATCGGCAAAAAAGCCATTATCGGACATCTCTATTTTTTATGAATGTGCCTGTTATTATATTACATATATCCTTATAGTGTGTATGGATATTTTTTAGAACACTTTATAGGTGGAATAGAGTGACCCCATTATATAAGGATTGTGAATGATAGGAAACATTTAAAATAAAACCAGGCAGTTTCCCTTTAAATGGCGTCTGTTGAGGAACTTTGAATTAACAATGAGCAATTACACAGCAGAGGTTCCCCTGCCAATCAAACAAGATTACTGTGGTTGTTTGACTGTCAATCAGCGCCGGTACCATGGAAACCACAGTTAATCAGCGTCGTACTTGGAGCAGAGCCAGCTTACAAGAGAAGTGCGTTTACTCACCCTCACAAAGCTGGAGGGAAACCAGGCCTCCTTGTCGGGCCGCCTGCCCCACCACCAGTCCTTGTGCGAGGCGTCCAGGATGCGGATTACGTCTCCGGCCTTGAAGGCCAGCTCCTGCTCCTCCATGGTCACATGGTCCCAGAGGGCCTCGGCGTAGACCGTGTGGCCCGAGCTTATCCACTGAGCGGCACAAACACATACCATACAATTACATGACGGCTGAGCCTGTGGAGAACACGGACGATTACAACCAGACTTGGGCCTCTATGGTGGTTATCTATTCTGCTGAACGCCGTCCAAACATCTTGTCACACACACACACTTTATCCTCACATGGGCAGGACTGACACGCACACACACCAAGATAAACCTCCTGTCATAAACACAAGTCCCTTTCAACGTGAGGGCCGGCGAGCTTGCCTCACCTCCACAAGCACGGAGAGCTCCACCCCGGGCTCCAGGTAAGGCGTGACATCGGTGAGCTCGTCGAAGCTTCCTTCCTCCTCCTCGCTCACGCTGTCGTCCAGCGTCACCGAGCACTCGGACACGCCGTCTGCAGCGTTTAACGCAAACATTGGCATAATAATTGTGCACATTGAACCTAGGAGCTGTGCTCTCTCAGAACAGAGTGATCGATCTATACTCAGAGGAATGCGAGACAGAGGTGTTTTTAAGGACCACTGAACAGAGTAGGACGCCAAGACGCCTGCTAGAAATAATAAATAATTAGGGTTGTCAAAAATAACAAGTTAACTTAGGTGATTAATCACAAAAAATATTGCATTAATCATGTATTTACGCAGATTAATCACACACTTTATTTTGACCGTACATGCTCCTTTACCTTAACCGCGGATCGACGTAAAAGAAAACTGTCGGCAACATTTGAGCAAATAAAAAGACAAGCATGCAAGTAAAACATTTTAAAAAATGCTCCTGGATGACATTTTGAAAATAAAATTGCATTTGTGTGGAAATATGAGTCTTTTAAACGAGTACCGTATTTTTCGGACTATAAGTCGCAGTTTTTTTTCATAGTTTGAGTTTGAGTCTGAGTTCCTTATACTCAGGAGCGACTTATGTGTGAAATTATTAACACATTACCGTAAAATATCAAATAATATTATTTAGCTCATTCACGTAAGAGACTAGACCGGGGGTCGGCAACCCGCGGCTCTAGAGCCGCATGCGGCTCTTTAGCGCCGCCCTAGTGGCTCTCTGGAGCTTTTTAAAAAATGTATGAAAAATGGAAAAAGATGAGGGGGAAAAAAAAATATTTTTGGTTTTAATATGGTTTCTGTAGGAGGACAAACATGACACAAACCTCCCTAATTGTTATAAAGTACACTGTTTATATTAAACATGCTTCACTGATTCAAGTATTTGGCGAGCACCGTTTTGTCCTACTAATTTTGGCGGTCCTTGAACTCACCGTAGTTTGTTTACATGCATAACTTTCTCCGACTATCGAGGACGTGTTTTATGCCACTTCTTTTTCTGTCTCATTTTGTCCACCAAACTTTTAACGTTGTGCATGAATGCACAAAGGTGAGTTTTGTTGATGTTATTGACTTGTGTGGAGTGCTAATCGGGCATATTTGGTCACTGCATGACTGCAAGCTAATCGATGCTAACATGCTATTTAGGCTAGCTATATGTACATATTGCATCGTTATGCCTCATTTGTAGGTATATTTGAGCTCATTTAGTTTCCTTTAAGTCATCTTAATTCAATTTATATCTCATGACAAACTATCTGTATGTAATATGGCTTTTGATTTTTTGCGGCTCCAGACAGATTAGTTTTTTGTATTTTTGGTCCAATATGGCTCTTTCAACATTTTGGGTTGCCGACCCCTGGACTAGACGTATAAGATTTCATGGGATTTAGCGATTAGGAGTGACAGATTGTTTGGTAAACGTATAGCATGTTCTATATGTTATAGTTATTTGAATGACTCTTACCATAATATGTTACGTTAACATACCAGGCACGTTCTCAGTTGGTTATTTATGCCTCATATAACATACACTTATTCAGCCTGTTGTTCACTATTCTTTATTTATTTTAAATTGCCTTTCAAATGTCTATTCTTGGTGTTGGGTTTTATCAAATAAATCTCTCCAAAAAATGCGACTTATGCATGTCTTTTTCCTTCTTTATTATGCATTTTCGGTCGGTGCGATTTATACTCCGGAGCGACTTATACTCCGAAAAAATTGCATTTGTGTGGAAATATGAGTCTTTTAACCGAGTAATACCCTGTGCTTAGTCACGATTAACCCAAATTCAGAAGTGTGATTAATATGATTAAAAAGATTAATTTGACAGAACTAATAATAGTACCGTATTTTTTGGACTATAAGTCGCAGTTTTTTTCAGTGCGACTTATAAATGTTTTTTTCCTTCTTTATTATGCATTTTCGGCAGGTGCGACTTATACTCCGGTGCGACTTATACTCCGAAAAATACGGTAGTTAAACACATCCTAAAGTGCTACAGTACAAACCAATATTTAAAACAATAAAAGCTTTGTCATCAAAACAGATGAAATACTGGGACTAAAACATTGTCAATGAAGCATAAGAAACACAAGACATGCAAAATAGTGGCCTTTCCAAGCGTGTGTCTAGTTATTTTAGTTGTTTAAAAAAAACACTAATTAGGCTATAAGATTTCAGTGTGTGTTTAAGTACTTTTTGAGCACATTCAACAGTATGATGTCTTAATATTGTTACAACCCGAGTGTAGCCACTGACCGCTGAGCACTCTGTGCAGCTTCCTCCTGCCGACGCGGTCCAGGCCGATGGGGGTGCTCTGGGAGAGGGTGGTGGGGCGAAACCTGGCAGAGACTCCCTTGTAGGGGGGCACTTGGTGGGAGGGGATGGGCGGCCGGGACAGAAGCTGCAGGGAGGACATGGATTTAGACAAATATTTTCACGTCACCCTAAACAACAACTCACAGAAGGCAGATGGTCCTCGCTCTCGTCAGCATCAGGGGAGAACAAATCCTCCACCCCCATCACAGACATGGGTCGCTGTCGCCGGCCTGGAACGTTCCCGTTCGTGCTGCAGACGCTCTCCCCACTACCCCCATTCCCGTTGCATTCCTTACGAAGCGACACGTCCGACGCCCTTTGGTCCGGGTTGAGCTCGGCCGCCTCCTCGGGAATGCAGTGCTTCCTGGAGAGAAGCTGCCCGTAGTCCGAGATAGGCCGAGGTCTGGGGCGCCCACTCCTTCGCCGGGACTTGACAGAGGACGCCTCTGTAGGGGCCGCGTCTGAGGGCGACTCCGGGAGGAAGACCGGGGAGAAGGGAGGGGTGGTGCCGCTGGGGGTTGAGGGGACTCCTTCGGCTTGCAGCAACGTGTCCTGATGGCATTCATCCGATGTCACCTGGAAATGGTCAGAGGTAGAGGTGCACAAAAAAAATTTATTTGTGAATTGTGATGCTTATTCAACTCAATAATAAATCCATTCATAATTTTTTTTAAAGTTATAAAAATAAAACAAAAAACTAACAAAACCCCCCCAAAATTATTATATACATATATAGGTCAGAAAAAAACACATACCGGTAGGCTATTTCATCCCCGCAAGCCTGTTTCGCAAGTTTCCCTGCTCTTCATACGTAAATATATATATATTTATTAGGGGTGTAACAGTATACAAAAATGTCGGTTTGGTACGTACCTCGGTTTAGAGGTCAAGGTTCAGTTCATTTTCGGAACAGTAAGAAAACAACAAAATATAAATTTTTTGGTTATTTATTTACCAAATTTGTAAACAATGGCTTTATCCTTTTAACATTGGGAACACTACAATAATTCTGCTCACGTTAATCAACATTAGACTGCCTCAAGTTGTTGCTCAGATTAAATAAAATGACAAAACTTTTCTTCTACATATAAAAAGTGCAACATTAAACAGTTTCAAGTGAACTCAACATGCTTAATTTATTACAGCATTTGGGAAGCCTGTAGTTGATTTTTATTATGTAAATGTTATATTTTTATCAACATGTGATAGCAGGGATCCTGCCATTCAAAGCTTTTCTGTCCGTAACACACACACACACTGCAAAATGAGCTAACGTTACGCTAAAAGCTAATTAGCCTACACCTTAAGCCAGGACTGCGTGCGAGCTGAGCTGCAGTTTAAAGTTTCTAGAACGTCAACGGGCTCATAGTGATGTTACTAGTAGTTGACTGGGAGGTGTTTATTATAATTTGGGAGAGTCCGCTGCCTGATGCTTACCTGCTAAACACCTTAGAAACTCGTTCGGTACACCCCCGTACCGAACCGAAACGGTTCAATACAAATACACGTACCGTTACACCCCTAATTATATATATATATATATATATATATATATATATATATATATACACACACACATACACAGTATATATATATATATATATATATATATATATATACATACATACATACATATACACACCTGGGGATAGGTTGACTGGCAACACTAAATTGGCCCTAGTGTGTGAATGTGTGTGTGAATGTTGTCTGTCTATCTGTGTTGGCACTGCGATGAGGTGGCGACTTGTCCAGGGTGTACCCCGCCTTCCGCCCAATTGTAGCTGAGATAGGCTCCAGCGACCCCGAAGGGAATAAGCGGTAGAAAATGGATGGATGGATGGGTGTGTGTATATATGTGTGTGTGTGTGTATATATATATATATATATATATATATATATATATATATATACACACACACACAAAAAATAAGAATATACATTTTTAGATAGACGTTTTGTAGGGGATGGGGAACAAATTGTAAAATCGATTATTAAACGTCAATAATTGATATTGATTTGTTTTTTTTACGGGAAATAAGTTAAACGCTGACATTTCTAAAATTTGACTGACCGCAGTGAGCCACCTCACCGAGGGATCTGACCAGCTCCTTCATTTCAGGGCCCAATCTAGCCCTGAAATAAAGTAATGTTTAAGTTTTGCACACATTTACATTAATTTAATAAAAGGTAACTAGAATTAATGTAACTGTTTCTTATTACAAACGCACTGTTTTTTTTCAAACATTTCAGGTGATTAATGTTTATTTAGTGAAACAAAAAGAAAAGTAAAACTGCAGCAATACACATAAATTAAAGATGCATCAATAATCGTTTTTAAATCAAATCGTAGCTCCTGAATCGTAATCGAAGATTCCGACCTCTAGTTTTTAGGCCATCTCCATGCAACCAGAAGGAGCTTTTCTAACCTGTAACCTGTTTTGACAACGTTTTATTATTATTACGGTAGAAGATGGATGGATACCAAATAAAACATTGTAAGAGTCTATTTGATTTGAGAATTTTGTTGGATCGAGAATGGATTCTGAAACGAATAGTCACTCCAGGAATTGAAATCTTTTCCTAATGGATAATCTGATTAAGAATTCACTCCCCTAATAGGGGTGCACGAAAAAAATCGATTAGCACCCAAATCGCAATTCTTATTCAACACAATTATAAAATCGATTGATACAAATTATAAAACATATATTTTTTCAAACTATGAATACATTTTTGAAAATACGTTTTTTTAAGCTATATCCATGCAACCAGAACAGGCCTTTCTAACCTGTTTTGAAAAAGTTTGATTTTAACTATTATACAAAGTAATACATTGCTTTGAACTGAAAATGTTGTCGAATCGAGAACTGATTCCGAATCAAATCGTCACATTAGGAATTGGAATTGGATCGAATCGTGAGGCGCCCAAAGAGTCACAGCCCTACCGGTTGCACACAAAAAAACTATTCATATTCGAATTGCGATTCTTGTTTATCCCGATTGTAAATCGATTCATAATTATTATTTTTTTAACAATTTAAAAAAAAATATATATATATATACAGAAAAATATATATTGTATATAAAAAATTTTTTTATTTATATATTTTTAAGAAAATAAATATATATATTTATAAGAATACATCTTTAAAAATACTTTAGGCCATCTCCATGCAAACAGGACATGTTCTAACCTGCTTTGAACAACATTCATTATAATTATAAATACAAAATAATACATCTATATGAATTGAGAATCGATTCTGAATGGAATAGTCGCCCCAGGAATCTGAATCTGAATGAATCGTTAAGGTGCCCAAAGACCGACACCCCCTAGTCAGAGGGACAGGTCAATGACCCACAATGTACAGACATGTAGCGTACATGTCACACACTGACGAGAACATCTGTTCTTTTACTGCTGCTCGAAGCGTTCCAAGAAGTGAAGAAAATATCCCAAACGATATCAGGTTCCTCTTGAGAACACTGATATTAAAAAGGAATGCTTATCAAATACCAGCAGAAAAGTCCACAATAAAAATAATGATATCGCACTGGAGTTTATTTCACGGTCTCCACATGCAAACACCGGCAGGAAAACGGTCGGCCGTGACAAACCTCACCTCTTGGTTCTCTGGGTCTGGATCCGGTCGGCGGCACACGCACTGGAAAGGCACACAGAGGACGAGCACCATGGTGAAACACATACGGGCGCCTCTAAAGTCGACACGTCGGATTCTCCCTCCTCATCCTCAAAGGCCAAAAGCTGATCTTAAAAACAAGAACGGTGTCCGTAACGGTCTGGCTGGCTGCGAGGGAGCCGTGGCGCTGGACTTTGCTCAACAGGGAGACTGGAGAAGCGGGAGCGCTCATTTCAACCCGCCCACCCACAATTGGCCATTTCGCGCGAAGGCCTGCAATCATGAACACAGCCTAATCATTAACTGGGACTGTTCCTTCAGTGGGGCTGCGAGCACGCCGTCATGTGACCCAGCACAAGTCAATATGTCACACGGAGCGCAAACACGGCAGACAGTGAAGACACTAAAGTGGTGTCATTGAAACAAGAGCATATTTCAGCAGTGTCAAAGATGCTTTATAAAACTTGTATTATCTTTCATTGGCGAAGACGAGGGTCAGTGAGTGTACAACCAGCATCAGCTGTTCCTCACACAAGAAGAAATGTTTCCTAATCCTTACTTCCATTCTTGAAAGCTGACCCGCAGCTTAATTGCGACTTAATGATTTCCAATAAACCCAAAAGCTGCTGCCTGCTTTGTTGCCGTTGGCTGCAGACCAGAGATCGACTGATATGGTTTTTTTTTTTCTCGATCATCAAGAAGTTGATGATCGATATTGGGAGCTGATATTCATTTGCATTGAGAATATTTAAACATGAATAGCATACATTAATCACGATTATTTTGATTGATATTGTAGTCACAAAAATTTGTATTTATTGTACCACCAAAACTTAAAAAAAAAAAAAAAAAAAAATTCAATTAGTAAAGAATAAACCACAACAAGTAAAATAATATATATATATATATATATATATATCTATCTCCATCCATCTTCTTTCGCTTATCCGAGGTCAGGTCGCGGGGGCAGCAGCCTAAGCAGGGAAGCCCAGACTTCCCTCTCCCCAGCCACTTCGTCCAGCTCCTCCCGGGGGATCCCGAGGCGTTCCCAGGCCAGCCGGGAGACATAGTCTTCCCAACGTGTCCTGGGTCTTCCCCGTGGCCTCCTACCGGTCGGACGTGCCCTAAACACCTCCCGAGGGAGGCGATCGGGTGGCATCCTGACCAGATGCCCGAACCACCTCATCTGGCTCCTCTCGATGTGGAGGAGCAGCGGCTTTACTTTGAGCTCCCCCCGGATGACAGAGCTTCTCACCCTATCTCTAAGGGAGAGCCCTGCCACCCGGCGGAGGAAACTAATTTCGGCCGCTTGTACCCGTGATCTTGTCATAACCCAAAGCTCATGACCATAGGTGATGATGGGAACGTAGATCGACCGGTAAATTGAGAGCTTTGCCTTCCGGCTCAGCTCCTTCTTCACCACAACGGATCGATACAGTGTCCGCATTACTGAAGATGCCGCACCGATCCGCCTGTCGATCTCACGATCCACTCTTCCCTCACTCGTGAACAAGACTCCGAGGTACTTGAACTCCTCCACTTGGGGCAGGGTCTCCTCCCCAACCCGAAGATGGCATTCCACCCTTTTCCGTATATGTATATATAAAACACAATTTAGTTTTAATTGTTTTTAATGAATTTTTTTAGACTTATTTTACCACCATAGTGTGCTTCTTAATTACAATAAATGCAAAAATCGTCACCATTTTGACCAATATTTTAGGTCAAAGTACGACTGGGCGATATGGCAAATTTTTTTTATCATGATTTAAGTTTTTCATATCATATGATCTCTGTTAATATCACGTTTTTTTGTTTTGTTTGTTTTTTATTAAAGCGAATTGTCCGGTGCAGGATTATAGCGAGTACTGGTGCATCCCTACTGTTTACTACTGCAGTATCCTGTAACAGACATGTCCGCCATGTTTGTTGGAGGTAATATATGCTAACAGCTGACAACAGTCATTTAGTTCATATATATATATATATAAACTGTGTTTACTAGAAGTGCAACACGACAGGTAACCCACGCTACAGTCTGTACCTGGTTTTAGGGCCATGGTTTTGCTTCTTTTTCAGTACGTTTTGTGGGGGTAAAGACAACAACTTTTTTGCCTCAAAGTTATTTTTTCATTTTGTTTGTCATCACAAAAATTCTGCAGTAAACAAAGTATCAGTGGTGTAGTGAAGTGAATTATATTTATATAGCGCTTTTCTCTAGTGACTCAAAGTGCTTTTACATAGTGAAACCCAATATCTAAGTTACATTTGAACCAGTGTGGGTGGCACTGGGAGCAGGTGGGTAAAGTGTCTTGCCCAAGGACACACCAGCAGTGACCAGGATGGCGGAAGCGGAGATCGAACCTGGAACCCTCAAGTTGCTGGCACGGCCACTCTACCAACCGAGCTATACCGAATACTATAATACTTTTATTTCAAATTAACATTTACGAAACAACATGTTCTGGTAAATTATTATTTGCATTATTTAATTAATTGTATACATCAGTGCTTCTCTCCAGTGCTTTGGCAAGCGGTGACCCAAAAACTCAAATTCTGTATCTTATATTTAAAGGTGCAATATGTAATAATTTCATGTCAAGTCATCATCAAATGGCCCTGATATGTCAAAAGGCATTAATAAATCATGTTCTTTTCGAATACCTCTATAACTGATAACAGTAGTTCAGCCTGAATTAGATTTACAGCCCCGAAATATTGTTATTGTTTTCATTTTGA
Organism: Nerophis lumbriciformis; assembly: GCF_033978685.3. Classification (NCBI taxonomy): domain Eukaryota; kingdom Metazoa; phylum Chordata; class Actinopteri; order Syngnathiformes; family Syngnathidae; genus Nerophis; species Nerophis lumbriciformis. The sequence goes on from NC_084554.2 coordinate 45,181,863, forward strand.
TGCCCCACCCTCTACCGTTTGACCAATGAGAAAGTTTGTGAGTGTGTCACATCCAGGTTGCCAGTTACGCACCGCACTCTTCGTTGAGCTACTGCCACTGGTTAAGTTACTAAACATGTCAGACCTTAGTCAATCTAAAAGGCGTCGTTACGATTCTTAACTTATTCATGACAAAGCCAGGCACAAAACGAGGATGCCTTTGAAAGATGGAGACGATTGAAGGCGGAGAAGATGTTTTCATCTGAAGTCAAACTTGCTAATTTCCTCCTTGATAGGTAAGTCAGGCATTTACGTTTTGTGGATATGTGTAGTGTCAGTGCCTATTTCGTTCTCCATGTTGGTACGCTGAGGAAATGCGTTCCAACATTAGCACGGCTAAATGCGGTTTCTGGTACTGTATGTGCATCAGGCACGTAACGTGGGTTGGCTCATAGAATAGCACTCTGCACTGAAAGATGGTGATGTGCGTACATGGAAGAGAATGCAGTGCGTCAGGTTGGATGCAACATGGAGTTATGCTGAACGAAATGTGGCGGTAATTTTACTGTTGGCCTTGGCTTGCCATCAAAATAGGCCTATACCATGTATAATGTAATAATATAAATAATTATTTCGATGGTGGTCCGTGCGGTCAAACTAGAAATTTTAGCAGGGTAATGTCAACACAATCTGTCCTGACTCGACGAAAATATTGCTGCGTTACTTTACAAATACATTTGGCTAATTGACATCAGTGAAATGTGGCATAATTACTGAGTAAACCATCTTGCAAGAAGCATAAACAAGAGAAACCTACAGCGTAGCACTCGACGATTGCCATTAGAAGTTCCTTGGAGTAGGATTCGGATTTGTCTTATAGTTGAGACATGTTTCAAGACGGCTGACATTTCTTCCTGGATGTTACAGAAAGTATGATAATGTGTGAGCTGCTGCCTGCTTTTCTTTACTTATATAATAATCTCCTATGTATCAATATATTTACACAAAGTTGGGATTTTTGGCCGAGATGTAGAATTTCCTGTCTTCATGTCAATCCATCTCTATAGTGTTATTTGATTGAATGACTGAATCTGAAACTCTCCTTTAATGAGCCCACACTCCTTGATGTGGATGAAGGATTGTTCGTTGCAGTAGCGAAACAAACAAAACAGAACCGTATGACGCTGGGGAAAAAAAAGAGGACAAAAACTGGATTTCCCGGCAAAAAAAATGGAAGTTTGGAAAGCTCAGCAGAAGAGATACTCTGTACAAGCAACATTGCAGAAGGAACAGAAAGTGGGGGTCTAAATATTATAATTTTTTTTAAAATACTGTTATTATATGTATGTTTATATTGTATTTGTTTAAGTCGTTATGTTGTAGTTGTTAAAAATAATAAAAGATACCGATATAGAGGCCGATACTGATATACGTCAAATTGGCAAATCTCGGCACCGATAATCGGTCGATCTCTATTGCAGACGTCATATTAAGTTTAAGTCGGAAACAAGGTCGAATTTTGATGCCATCTTTTCTTCCTTCCAGTGTTTGTGCAGACAATAAAAAAAGAACAATAACTGCCGACATAAAATAAACTAGAAAGGTAAAGTATTTAGACGTCGATTTGGATTACCACCAAAATCAAATCCCTTGTTCCTTATCCCATTTCTGACAGGTACTGAAAGTTTCATCAAAGTCCGACCATACGATGAGCTAGGTTGATAACTAGCAGACAAACAAACTAACTGACAAATAAACTACACGTAAAACAAACTAACTTAATGAGAAATTAACTGACGAACAAACGAACTGACAAACTAGTTATTTAACTCAATGAGAAACTAATTCACTACCAAACTAACAAGCTGATAAACAAATTAACTGACGAACAAACTGACAAACTAGTAATTTAACTCAATGAGAAACTAATTGACAAACTAACTAGCTGAAAAAACAGCTGATAAACGAATGAACTCAATGAGAAACTAACTGAAAAACAATCTAACTCAGTGAGAAACTAACTGACTGACATCTAAACCCTGGCGACTGCATAACCTCCTCGCTGAGGTAACTCAATACTTTGAGCTCAGAACCGCATGAGTACTATGTCCAGTGAGAAATGCTTGTAGACAACTACAATGTATTTCATTGAGCATATTACCTTGGTTGCTAGCTGGCCAACTTCACCTTGGTCTTTCTGGTCATCAGGAAACTCTTCTTCAAAGCCACACGTGGTGATAGTCATAGATCTCGGTCGGGGTTCCACGGAGACCTGGTGGGTGATGACGTCCCGATCAGGATGCGCGTGGTGAACCAGTGAGAGGTGTTCCGAGGACAACACCCGAGCTCTGACCGGCAAGGGCCGGGGCTGTCGCTCGCTAGCGGCTCGGCAGGGTACGCGTCGGGAATAGTCGTCGTGGAGCCGGCTCAGGGGCGTCATGTGACTGGGCGGAGCAGGGCCAGGAGAGGGGCTTTGTCGGCGGAGGACGCTCAGGTCGGTCATGCTGCCAACGAGCTTAAGCACCTGTCCCTTAACCGTGACTGGGCTCTTCATGCGAGCGCGTCCTCTCAAGTCCACTGAGGACGCACTGGCTGTCCTCTGGATGCGTTCAGTCCCGTTAGACATGCTTGTCCTCTGGGGGTCTTCCTGCGGAGACGGCACGCCTTGCGTTGGGGCCTTGCGTCTAAAAGGTGCTTTAAATATGTGAAGGTTGTCGGCGCTTTTGCTGAGTCTGCTCAGCACCTTCACGTCTGAGTTTTCGGTCTTTGACCCCTGCTCCGCTTTCTTGCAGTCAGCGGAAACGCTACTTCCTGCTCGGGTGTCCTCGTCCATGTCCAGCAGAGTGATGCGTCCTGCACCGTATGCTCTCTTGATGCTCCTGGAGAAGCAAGAATTCCGTTGAAAACCGCCACCATCATCATCATCATCGTTGTCGTCAATATCTGAGCTGTAATGACTTGCAGACAAACGATTCTCATTAAAGTTTCCACCGGGAGCTTCTTCAAGCTTCAAGTCAGCAGAATCAATCTGATTCAGGTCAGAGTTCGTGACAGTTACGCCATTACCAGTTTCCTGACAGGTCGTCCCTCGATTTTGAATTCCCTGGAAGACAGACGAGCGCAGCTTTTTAAAAGAATCCACAACACCAAGCCCAGGAAGTCCGGCGGCACCGTCGACGGTGGGACTCGTAGCGGGAAAGGGGCTCTTCCTGGAGCTGGAAAACAGCCTCATGATTCTCGAGGCGGAGGCCGGGTTTCCTTCGACTTTAGCTCTGACCGCGTTGGACCAGGCGGAGGAGGACGTGGCGCCGTTCGGACGGTACTCGTCCGCCACGGAGCCCAAGGTCACTGGCTGCACCTGGGCGCTGCAGCCTGACAGCAGATATGGGACGGGGCTTTTTTCAGGTTGACCCGCATATGGATAGAGATCGCTGAGTGGTCGAGGGCGGCTCAGCGGGTCTGCTTTGAAAGCGTGGATGCCAGGGAGGGAGTCTTCGCTTGTGGACGAGACTCTGTCTTTGGGTTCTGCCTGTGGAACAAAATAAATATCATTGAGAATTCTTCGTAAAAACTGAATGGCAAGGGATCACAACTTTAACAATTAGGGTGTGTTCATTCTTGGTTTGCATTTGCTCTAGTATTTTTCTCAACTGTAATACTCTCAATTAATCATAGGCATTGTTCACACTGCAGGCCAATTTTGAATATTTTTTGACCATATGTGACCTGTATCGGATTTTTTCATGTCATTGTGAACAGTGCAATTGCAAATTTTTCAAACCCGACCTATGCCTCTTTTGTGTGTGGATATAAAAAGGGTATGTAAAGATTGCAACAGCAGTCTGAACCGGTTGCGTTCATCGGACCAATACGCAATCAGATAGCAATAAATGTCATACTTATTCGCCAAAATAGACTGTATAAAATAGACAAAATAAATATTTTTAGGAACTCATGTCAATGTTCCACCACTCCTGTCTCCGACTTCTCGCCAACACGTTCTTCGGAGCAGACATCAAAGCTAATGCCCCACAAACTACGACAGCCCACTGTCCAGTCCACTGTACTGGCAGGTTCTCATTAGGATTTCAATTCAGGGGGTTTAACATTTTTTGTTTCCTAGAGGGGGCGTGACAGAAAATAATTGAGAACCATTGATTTACTCGGTTTCCCCTCCTCCCCTCTCTCCAGCCACTTCGTCCAGCTCCTCCCAGGGGATTCCGAGGCGCTCCAAGCCAGCTGGGAGAGACAGTCTCCCCAACGTGTCCTGGGTCTTCCCCGTGGTCTCCTACAAGTAGGACATGCCCTAAAAACCTCCCCCGGTAGGCGTCTAGTGGGGCATCCAGACCAGAAGCCCGTACCACCTTATATGATGAGGCTGCTGCCCCCACGACCCGACCTCAGATAAACTGAAACAGATGGACGGATGATTTAATGGGAGGACATGTAGTACACCCACTTTGATCCTGTTCCTGAGTTTCTAAAATATATATGACCTTCTAGTATTTGTTTTTACATATGAAATCCCAAAAGTTGTATAATCATTAGACCAGCACTTTGCATGTAGTTGGGCGGGCATGGTAAGGTGTCAGGGGGTGGCACTACACACGTCGTCAGCTAGGTGGCATTACAGTGCATTCACAAAGTATTCACAGTGCTTGTCTTTTTACCACAGACTTATTCCATTTTTGTCCTCAAAATTCTACAGACAATACCCCAAAACGACAATTTGAAAAAAAAATGTTTTAACCACAATCTTAGCACACTTATCTTTGGGCAGTTTTGCCAATTCCTATTTGCAGCACCTCTCAAGCTCCATCAGATTGGATAGTAGGCAATGGTTTTCATCCAGGATGTCTCTCTACATTGCTGCATTCATCTTTCCCTCTATCCTGACTCATCCCCCAGTTTCTGCCGCTGAAAAACACCCCCACTGCATGATGCTGCCTCCACCATGCTTCACTGTAGGGATGGTATTGGCCTGGTTTCCTCCAAACATGACGCCTGTCATTCAAGCCAAAGACTTCAATCTTCCAAATATTTTTTTATCTCATGGTCTGAGAGTCTTTCAGGTGCATTTTGGAAAACTTATTTGACCAAGAAATGCCTTCCGTCTGGCCACTCTACCAAACAAGCCTGATTGGTGGTTTGCTGCAGAGATTGTCCTTCTGGAAGGTTCTCCTCTCTTCACAGGAGGAAAGTTGTAGCTCTGATAGAGGGACCGTCAGGTTCTTGGTCACCTCCCTGGCTAGACTAAGATGAAAGCAGCAATGTACAGAGACATTCTGGATGAAAACCAACTCTTCCCATTCAAATCTGATGACGTTTGAGAGGTGCTGCAAAGAGAAATGGGCAAAACTCTCTAAAGAGAGGTGTGCCAAGCTTGTGGCATCATATTCAAAAATACTTGAATGCTGTAATTTCTGCCAAAGGTGCATCAAAGGCTGTGAATACTTATTTTATTTATTAATTTGTTCTATTTTATCCACTAGCGACGCTGAGATCATTATTCATGCGTTCGTTACGTCTCGTCTCGATTACTCTAACGTATTATTTTCGGGTCTCCCTATGTCTAGCATTAAAAGATTACAATTGGTACAAAATGCGGCTGCTAGACTTTTGACAAGAACAAGAAAGTTTGGTCCTATTACGGCTATACTGGCTCACCTGCACTGGCTTCCTGTGCACTTAAGATGTGACTTTAAGGTTTTACTACTTACGTATAAAATACTACACGGTCTAGCTCCGTCCTATCTTGTCGATTGTATTGTACCATATGTCCCGGCAAGAAATCTGCGTTCAAAGAACTCCGGCTTATTAGTGATTCCCAGAGCCCAAAAAAAGACTGCGGGCTATAGAGCGTTTTCTATTCGGGCTCCAGTACTATGGAATGCCCTCCCGGTAACAATTAGAGATGCTACCTCAGTAGAAGCATTTAAGTCCCATCTTAAAACTCATTTGTATACTCTAGCCTTTAAATAGACCCCCCTTTTAGACCAGTTGATCTGCCGTTTCTTTTCTTTTCTCCTCTGCTCCCCTCTTCCTTGTGGAAGGGGGGGGGGGCACAGGTCCGGTGGCCATGGATGAAGTGCTGGCTGTCCAGAGTCGGGACCCGGGGTGGACCGCTCGCCTGTGCATCGGCTGGGAACATCTCTGCGCTGCTGACCCGTCTCCGCTCGGGATGGTGTCCTGCTGGCCCCACTATGGACTGGACTCTTACTATTATGTTGCATCCACTATGGACTGGACTCTCACAATATTATGTCAGACCCACTCGACATCCATTGCATTCGGTCTCCCCTAGAAGGGGGGGGGGGGTTACCCACATATGCGGTCCTCTCCAAGGTTTCTCATAGTCATTCACATCGACATCCCACTGGGGTGAGTTTTTCCTTGCCCTTATGTGGGCTTTGTACCGAAGATGTCGTTGTGGCTTGTGCAGCCCTTTGAGACACTTGTGATTTAGGGCTATATAAATAAACATTGATTGATTGATTGATTTACATGGGATTTTTGTGTCTTTAATTTTTAATACAGTTGCTAATATAAAAAAAAATAAATCACATTGTTATTATTGGGTATTGTGTGTTGAATTTTCAGGACAAAATGTATTTATTCCATTTTAAAAAAGGTTGTAACATAACACGAAGTGGAAAAAAGTGTGAAGACTTTCCGGATGGACTGTTGATGCTGGTACCAGCAACGCGGAGTCGTTTGCACAGAAGAATAAATAATTTAATATTATCGGGTTGGGCAGCACGGTGGAAGAGGGGTTAGTGCATGTACCTCACAATACGAAGGTCCTGAGTAGTCCTGAGTTCAATCCCGGGCTCAGGATTTTTCTGTGTGGAGTTTGCATGTTATTCCCGTGACTGCGTGGGTTCCCTCCGGGTACTCCGGCTTCCTCCCACCGCCAAAAACATGCACCTGGGGATAGGTTGACTGGCAACACTTAATTGGCCCTAGTGTGTGAATGTGAGTGTGAATGTTGTCTGTCTATCTGTGTTGGCCCTGCGATGAGGTGGCGACTTGTCCAGGGTGTACCCCGCCTTCCGCCCGAATGCAGCTGAGATAGGCTCCAGCACCCCCCGCGACCCCAAAAGGGACAAGAGGTAGAAAATGGATGGATGGAATATTATCAGGTTCTCAATTGTATTTCAATTTAGGGCAGATGTGGAAAAAAATTATGTCCCCAAGGGGGGCATGCCAAAATATAATTGAGAACTAAACCAAAATGAATGAAAGCAGCATAGCACACATTCTAGAGTCCGTTTTAACCAGACTAAAAATGCTAGGTGTAATAATAAAGTGCTGCCACGGCACTTATCAAGCACTTCCACACACGAGCAGCCATTGTTGACAGTACACTCTGCCTGGCGTTTGCACCAGAGAGAGTGAGCAAGCCGCTGTAGAGGATGTCACAGGTAAACAAAGAACATCTCTATCCACGGCCTAAGAAAGAAGCCACACAGTTAGAACATGACGTGCGTCTGCTGCTGTGGTGTGAGAGCAGGGGCCCGGGGTGGGCTGGTGTGTGTGTGAGATTCACAGTGGTGGCTCATGCAGCTGGCCCTTTGAAGCAGGCCTCTCTGAGCGTGACTAAGCAGTGGGAAATGCTAATCCATTGTGATTAATGCAGTAAATTGCCACGTTTCCGACTTGGCGGGGAACAAAGAGACATTTGCTCAGTGTACACCTGCAGTACTACACTCATGCTGATGCAGCAGCAGCAGGGGGTCTGCTGCCGTCATCCATGTAAAGGCGGCAACGTCGCTGCCAAGCACCACTACCGCCGGAACAATGTGCCGCTTTCAAAACGGCGCTCAATTGTCTTCTTGTGTGCCGAGGAGTGACGAAGAGCAGCGACGTAAGTACTTGGGATCTATCACCCCGTCTATTTTTCTCAGGCAGGAAGAGCGAGATAGGCCAGGAATGTCAACAAGTCAGCTCGCTGGTATCTAAAGGCTCCGTGATGCCTGACAGCCGTTCTCCTTCAACGCCTTCATGGCAACCACACAGGTGTCACCAGCCGACTGGCACACTCTCATCTAGGGATGTCCCGATCCAGGTTTTTGCACTTCCGAACCGATACCGATATTGTTTTTGCATTTCCGATCCGATACCGATACTGACCGATACCGATACTGGCCTATCCGAGCATGTATTAAAGTTTAAAGTTATTTAGCCTACTTAGTTGTCAGAATCATGTTGAAAAGGGTTTTAGTACTCTTGATAACAACTAGCCAGCTGAATTAGGGGAGTTTGAATAATACACAATGGTTGGTAACAAGAAACTGACCTGTTTATTCCAGGATAAACACAAAATAGACAAAATTATACATGACAAACAGAAATGGCATCATTGAACTAGGGCTGGGCGATATGGCCTTTTTTTAATATTGCGATATTTTAAGGCCATATTGCGATACACAATATATATCTCGATATTTTGCCTTAGCCTTGAATGAACACTTGATGCATATAATCACAGCAGTATGATGATTCTATGTGTTTTGATTGATTGATTGAGACTTTTATTAGTAGGTTGCACAGTGAAGTACATATTCCGTACAATTGACCACTAAATGGTAACACCCCAATAAGTGTTTCAACTTGTTTAAGTCGGGGTCCACTTAAATTGATTCATGATACAGATATATACTATCAGATATATACTATCATCATAATACAGTCATCACACAAGATAATCACATTGAATTATTTACATTATTTATAATCCAGGGTGTGGAGGGGGGCGCCGGATGTAAGTGTCAAAAAGACAGCCAAAAGAGTTTGATAAGAGAATAAATCTAAAGTTAAAATATAGGGTAGAAATGCACCCATTTGCAGGAAATGTAGTCTTGATTTTCTAAATTTTCTTTCAAGGCTTGCATGTCTACATTAAAACATTCTTCTTCATACTGCATTAATATATGCTACTTTTAAACTTTCATGCAGAGAAGGAAATCACAACTAAAAAAATCACTAATTTTTTCATACGGTGTTGATGTGGAAATTTTTGCCTCAGCATTTTGATGGTGTGGGCATGTGGATCTGGATCGGCATTTTCCCATGCCTTGCCGATACGCAATTTTTGGCAAATATCGGCAGCCGATCCGATCCAAATATCGGATCGGGACATCCCTACTCTCATCTACCACTCCAGACCAGGGCAAATTAAGGCCCGTTAAGCTTTTCAATCTGGCCCCCCGGACATTTATTTAGAGCTTTAAGATGGAAACTGTAGCTGCCATTATGATGTGCAGTGATGTTTTCAAATGACCGTAAGTCTTGAACTATACAAAGTATTTCACTGGTTGGAAAGTATTGCTAACAAGCTAACGTTATTGATTGATTGATTGAAACTTTTATTAGTAGAATGCACAGTACAGTACATATTCCGTACAATTGACCACTAAATGGTAACACCCGAATAAGTTTTTCAACTTTTAAATTGATTCATGATACAGATATATACCAGTGTTTCCCACACATTCATTTATTTGTGGCGGCCCGCCACGAAAGAATTAAGTCCGCCACAAATGGATTTTTCGGCTTTTGACTCGCTCGACCGCTCATAAAAGCAATGGGACTCTGTCTGTGAATGTACCTTGTAGTTACAACTCCGGTGCAGTAGGTGGCGGTAGCCTACTATGCATTGTAACTCCGCCAATAGCACTTAATTCACCTGGTGGGCCAGAAGAAGAAAAAGAAGAAGAAGAAGAAGAAGAAGAAGAGGGACGGACGGGATCAAAATACGAGGGTAATATATGTTATAGGTAGATAGGTTATAGCTGCATCGCTCGCGGCTCGTCATATATTTAACGTGACGGCGTGGCGCAGTGGAAGAGTGGCCGTGCGCGACCCGAGGGTCCCTGGTTCAATCCCCACCTAGTACCAACCTCGTCATGTCCGTTGTGTCCTGAGCAAGACACTTCACCCTTGCTCCTGATGGGTGCTGGTTAGCGCCTTGCATGGCAGCTCCCTCCATCAGTGTGTGAATGTGTGTGTGAATGGGTAAATGTGGAAGTAGTGTCAAAGCGCTTTGAGTACCTTCAAGGTAGAAAAGCGCTATACAAGTACAACCCATTTATCATTTATTTATAACGTTAATCCGCGATTTCACCGAGCGTTTCACTGACGGTGAGCAGCCTGACGCTGCTTCATTAACACCGCCGCTGTTTGACTCTGGGGCCGGGGCAGACGCACGTAATAACAATCACCTGTTTTCATACCGACGAGCTAACGTGTCCAGGTTATAACCCTGTTGTCAATAAACACACGTGGAGACGGTGCTTCAGATACTACATTAATACTCAAGCTAAAATGTCCACTGTCCACTGCAGCATGTGAATGCAATGAAAAGAATAAAATCTGAGCCAACCAGCTGTTAAAATGTTGTCCAGGTTAATGTTTTGGCCATTAAAGGCCCTTCATTTCAAGATTTCAACTGTGATCGGGCTTTAAACATGTGGCTGACCTGTTCAGATGGGTGTAACTGCTACTGGTCAAATAATGTGAAATAGCATTTAATTTTACATGTATGCAATGCCATTTAAATGTAATTATAGATAATAATAATAATAAATACTGTGTAGTGTTGTAAATAGCCAACGGGAAGGATTTTAGTAAGATATAAGCCATGAGCACTACACAGCCAGAAAAAAACCTAGGCAGGACAAGTAAAAATATTGGGGCAAGTAGATTTGAGAAGTCGGGCAAGTAGAAACATTAGGGCGGAGGGAACAGGTGAGACTCAGCAAACACTGAAAAATAAAGCAGGGTCAGATCAGAAATGCATTTTTCTCATGAAAAGGGTCCTAATTTATATTCTTATGTGCCTTATAGAGAGGACCACGACAAAACATAGAGCGACTAGCTCCAGTGCGACCTGTTCAGCAGCAGCAGGAGGAGGAGGAGGAGGTTGACTGACTGTGGCAGGACACCTCTGCCTCTGTTTCACTTTATGTTGCTGGTAAATAATATGGTTGTAGTAGAAGGCTAAAGTTAAATTATTTAGTGTGCACTAATTAAAAAGGCAGAGCTTTAAGAGACATTTTAGCTTTTATATTTTATAAGATATATTTTTTGTAAGAACCACAATTAATAAATATATTTCAGTGAATAACTAATTGTTATAATCTGTATATAAATATGTACATAAAGGGTTGTAATTATATTCCAACTCCGCATTCTTCTTGGTCATCGCCGCTGCCGACGCCAACCCCCCACCCCCCCGACCACACCACCACAAATAGATGCCTGCCCTGTGGGAAACACTGTATACTATCATCATAATACAGTCATCACACAAGATAATCATCAGAGTATATACCGTATTTTTCGGACTATAAGTCAAGGTTTTTTTTTTGTTTGGCCGTGGGTCCGACGTATACTCCGGAGTGATTTATGTGTGAAATTATTAACATATTACCGTAAAATATTAAATAATATTCTTTATCTCATTCGCATGAGCGACAAAGCAAATGGCAGCAATCGTCACTCACATGCCAACCAATAAGAATACGGCGGGGGCGGGTCATGGCAGAAGTGCATTGTGGGTTTTGGAATGCTAACTGCTATATGCTATACGCTACTGCCAGAGCTATTAAAATGGATCACATCAACAATTGCGGTAACTTAAAAAAACTGAGAAGGACTGAACTAAAATGGCACCGAAAAGGAAATCATATACTGCAGATTACAAGCTGGACGTAGTGAAATATGCACCAGAAAATGGCAATCGAGCAGCAGAAAGAAAGGACGCTAGCGGCGCATACCAGGAGCGACACCGAGGAAGAAGATTTCATGGGATTTAGCGATCGGGAGTGACAGATTGTTTGGTAAACGTATAGCATGTTCTATATGTTATAGTTATTTGAATGACTCTTACCATAATATGTTACGTTAACATACCAGGCACCTTCTCAGTTGGTTATTTATGCCTCATATAACGTACACTTATTCAGCCTGTTGTTCACTATTCTTTATTCATTTTAAATTGCCTTTCAAATGTCTATTCTTGGTGTTGGGTTTTATCAAATAAATTTCCCCCCAAAATGCGACTTATACTCCAGTGCAACGTATATGGTTTTTTTCTTCTTTATTGTGCATTTTCGGCCAGTGCGACGTATAGTCCGGAGTGACTTATAGTCTGAAAAATACGGTACATTAAATTGTTTACAATCCGGGGTGTGGGGTGTGGAGGGGGTTAGGTTTGGTGGATATCAACACTTCAGTCATCAACAATTGCATCATCAGAGAAATGGACATTGGAACAGTGTAGGACTGACTTGGTAGGATATGTACAGCGAGTAGTGGACATAGAGAGAGAGAGAGATCAGAAAGCATAAGAATAAGTATCTACATTTGATTATTTACATTTGATTATTTACAATCCGGGGAGGTGGGATGTGGAGGGGGGAGGGTGTTAGTCAAGGGTTGTAGTTGCCTTGGAGGTGTTCTTTTAGTGCGTTTTTGAAGGAGGATAGAGATGCCCTTTCTTTTACACCCGTTGGGAGTGCATTCCATATTGATGTGGCATAGAAGGAGAATGAGTCAAGACCTTTGTTGGATCGGAATCTGGGTTTAACGTGGTTAGTGGAGCTCTCCCTGGTGTTGTGGTTTTGGCGGTCATTTACATTAAGGAAGTAGTTTGACATGTACTTCGGTATCAGGGAGGTGTAGCGGATTTTATAGACAAGGCTCAGTGCAAGTTGTTTTACTCTGTCCTCCGCCCTGAGCCAGCCCACTTTGGAGAAGTGGGTAGGAGTGAGGTGTGATCTGGGGTGGAGGTCTAGAAGTAATCTGACTAGCTTGTTCTGGGCCGAAAGTGTTCGTGTTATCGTTTATCATTTTGTTATTGACAGCTGAAATGGACCAAAAGGAACCGCCTGACCCTCATGAATTCATCATTTACTGAGAGGACGACTTTCTGACTGTTGAACATTGCAGACAAAAGCCTGACTTTTTATGAACAATTTGGTAGACTTTATTTTTTCTGTTCATATTGTTTTGTATATTATTGCTTTGCATTTCAATTACTTAGACCAGGTGTCGGCATCCCGCGGCTCTTTAGCGCCCGCCCTAGTGTACTAAAATGGAAAAAGATGGGGGGGGGGGGGGGGGGGGGGGAGACTATATTTTTTGTTTTATTATGGTTGCTGTAGGTTGACAAACATGACACAAACCTTCCTAATTGATAAAGGGTGATGGGTCAAATGCAGAGAATAATTTCGCCACACCTTGTGTGTGTGTGACAATCATTGGTACTTTAACTTTAATTGTTAGAAATCCCACTGTTGATATTAAACATGCTACACTTATGAGAGTATTTGGCGAGCGCCGTTTTGTCCTACTAATTTCGGCGGACCTTGAACTCCCCGTAGTTTATTTACATGTACAACTTTCTCCGACACTGCCCCAGAAAGACGTGTTTTATGCCACTCCTTTGTCTCATTTTGTCCACCACACTTTTTATGCTGTGCGTGATTGCTCAAACATGAGCTTTGTTGATGTTATTGACTTGTTGGAGTGTTAATCAGGCATATTTGGTCACCGCATGACTGCAAACTAATTGATGCTAACATGCTATTTAGGTTAGCTGTATGTTCATATTGCATCATTACACCTTGTTTGTAGGTATCCATCCATCCATTTTCTACCGCTTGTCCCTTTTTGGGGTCGCGGAAGGTGCTGGAGCCTATCTGAGCTAATTTAATTTCCTTTACTTATGCCCTCTGTGTATTTAATTTATATTTGCATGTCTCATGACACGTTCTGTATGTAATATTGTCTGCTTTTCTGATAGTTGTTTGTGTGCCATGTTGTTCCAGACCACAGCAAACGTTACTCAGCTTGCAAAGATTGTAATAAATCCACTAGAAGAAGACAGCCTGCCGATCCCTTCAAATTGGACACACACATCTATCTATACTTTTGGCCATTCTATTTTTTCTTTGGCCATTTCCAGGAGTTATCTCACCCTCTGAGAACCCAGCATGTTACGTACTAATGTTTTCCAATGTTGTAAAAATGTGTCGGATAAATATTACATTTCAACATTTCTGTCAAAGAAGACTTGTGTCAGCCTGAAACACATAGTCATTTTGATAGTAAGGTAATATAGCCAATATAGACACTTAAATCATGTGTTGCCTTTTTTTGTTGTATTTTTGGTCCAATATGGCTCTTTTAACATTTTTGGTTTGACTTAAACTTAAGTAAAAGCACTGTGACCTAATATAGTCTGTTTATTTACATGTTATCAGTGCAGAAATATAGCAAACCACGCCTCCATACGTCAGTCTGATTTGTATCAACTACCTGAACTGTGAAATGCGGTGAAGACACAAACCACACACTTCGACAGAAACCTATAGTTCCAGGAACTAGAGGCTCCAGGAACAAAATGTTCCTGAGCCTTAGGTGGAAAAGGGCCTATTTATGCCACACCCCCACACATTGATCGCAGATCTACACTGATTAATTTGAAATATTACAAGAAAAGAAAGTGTGTTTTTGCCAGAAATTAGTGTAATGTTTTCATTTTCAAACTGTACTTTTTTTTTTTGAAAAAAATTAAGCCCAATTTCAATAATTTTTTTTCTACAATTGGTTATAAGGTGTTATTAATATTAGATAAATAACTTAGTGAGGGAATTTTCACATTAACCTGCAAAAAAAAAAAAAAAACACTATTGCGACCCCCCCCCCCCCCCTTATGAATAAAGAAACAACTTTATTCAGACTACATGACATATTTATTCTAATATTACTACTTATCCTTACCCTAAGGCAGTGGTTCTTAACCTGGGTTCGATTGAACCCTAGCGGTTCGGTGAGTCGGCCTCAGGGGTTCGGCGGAGCCTCTGCCGCGGAGCTCAAGACAAAACCGACTCATCGAGTAAATAAATACTACCGTATTTTTCGGAGTATAAGTCGCACCGGAGTATAAGTCCAACCTGCCAAAAATGCATAATAAAGAAGGAAAAAAACATGTATAAGTCGCATTTTTTTGGGAAATTTATTTGATAAAACCCAACACCAAGAATAGACATTTGAAAGGCAATTTAAAATAAATAAAGAATAGTGAACAACAGGCTGAATAAGTGTACGTTATATGAGGCATAAATAACCAACTGAGAACGTGCCTGGTATGTTAACGTAACATATTATGGTAAGAGTCATTCAAATAACTATAACATATAGAACATGCTATACGTTTACCAAACAATCTGTCACTCCTAATCGCTAAATCCCATGAAATCTTATACGTCTAGTCTCTTACGTGAATGAGCCAAATAATATTATTTGATATTTTACGGTAATGTGTTAATAATTTCACACATAAATCGCTCCTGAGTATAAGTCGCACCCCCGGCCAAACTATGAAAAAAAACTGCGACTTATAGTCCGAAAAATACGGTACTCCCTATCGGTGTATTATTGATACCCCCAAATAGGGCTGGGCGATATATCGAATATACTCAATATATCGCGGGTTTGTCTCTATGCGATATAGAAAATGACTATATCGTGATATTCGAGTATATGTTCTCACGCAGTTGCTTTTATCTGCGGGCATTACACTACATGCTTTTCTCACTCTTTCTTGTCTCTCCTTCTCACAGAGACATAAAACAAGCGCACCTTCTTACATACGTCACATACTGTCGCGTCATACGCCCTCGCGGAGCAGAGAGGTAGCAGCATGGGTAACGTGAGCTGTGATGCTAATGCGGAGTGGTAATACGAGAGAGAGAAGGTGCGAATCTGGTAACAAATGAAAGAATAATTAATTCCTAGGAAAAACAGCACGGGGTCCATCGTCTGGCGATGGTTTGGCTTCAAGCGGGAACATGTCGAACAAAAAGCGTTGTTACAAAAAGTAGCGCCTACTACTAATTTGTAGCATCATTTGAAAAGTCACCCGCTAGAGAATGAGGAGTGCTTGAAACTCCGCATGTCGACATCTACGGCCGGTGCCACACCAACAAAATGCCGAAGCAACCATTTCCAGATCAACACCGTATGAAAAAAATAGTCAACAACAGAAGGGGGTAACGCCCGCAGTAACCTACCACATAACGAAGGGCATACACTACTTGATTTCCTATTATGCAGCTCATTTTTATTTGACAGTTATTGAAATACATCATGCACAAAAGTGCACTTTATTTGTTGTAAACTATTGTAGTTGCGTTCTGTACAAAAAGTGCACTTTAATTTAGTGTTGTTTTGATAAGGTCATCTTAGTGACATCGTGCACAAAAGTGCACTAATAGCTTGTTTTAAAATGTCTCTGACAATTTTGCACTTTCTGTTTTGAAATGACATGAATGTTTGTGTCACTGCTTAATAACTGTTTAATAAATACACTTTTGGTCAATTGGCTTAATTGTGGTTTCCCTCTCTGCATGAAAGTTTAAAATGAGCATATATTAATGCAGTATGAAGAAGAATGTTTTAATGTAGACACATAGAATCATCATACTGCTGTGATTATATGCATCAAGTGTTCATTCAAGGCTAAGGCAAAATATCGAGATATATATTGTGTATCGTGACACGGCTTAAAAGAATTGAGATATTAATAAAAGGCCATATCGCCCAGCCCTATCCCCAAACAATGTTCCCTCTAATTTGCAGGTGTGTAGTTTGTTGTGAGTTCATGCAAACACTCTTTGAACAAGGTGATGTTCATGCACGGTTCATTTTGTGCACCAGTAAAAAAACATAACTTTGTCTTGAATTTGAAAACATTTTTTATATATATATATAGTAGGGGTGTAACCGTACACAAAAATTTCGGTTCGGTACGTACCTCGGTTTAGAAATCACGGTTCGGTTCATTTTCGGTACAGTAAGAAAACAACAAAATATAGATGTTTTGGTTATTTATTTACCAAATGTGTAAATAATGGCTTTATCCTTTTAACATTGGGAACACTAGAATAATTCTGCCCACGTTAATCAACATTAAACTGCCTCAAGTTGTTGCTCAGATTAAATAAAATGACAAAACTTTTCTTCTACATATAAAAAGTGCAACATTAAACAGTTTCAAGTCAACTCATCATGCTTAATTTATTAAAGCATTTGGGAAGCCTGTAGTTGATTTTTATTATGTAAATGTTATATTTTTATCAACATGTGATAGCAGGGACCCTGCCATTCAAAACTAGGCTGCTACATTACTAATGATTAATGTAACTAACCACACGCACACACACACACGCACACACGCACACACGCACACACGCACACACGCACACACGCACACACGCACACACGCACACACACACACACACACACACACACACACACACACACACACCGCACAATGAGCTAACGTTACGCTAAAAGCTAATTAGCCTTCACCTCAAGCCAGGACTGCGAGTGAGCTGAGCTGCAGTTTGTTTCTAGAATGTCAACAGGCTCATGGTGATGTTACTAGTAGTTGACAGGGAGGTGTTTATTTTAATTTGGGGAGAGTCGGCTGCCTGATGCTCACCTGCTAAACACCTATCTGCTAACCCTACCGCAGAAGCACTGACCCCATGCGCTCTGAATACGCACTGCTGATTGGCTGTTACCGCTATGGTTGTAACCAATCAGATGGTTGTGTGGGTGGGACAATGCTGGGTGCTGTGTAGGAGACAGAGGCAGAAAGCAGAGCAGCATGTTAAGACTTTAGCTTAGGCGGTTACTTCATATGTTCGTGTGGAAACTCGCTCGGTACACCTCCGAACCGAACCGCAACCCCCGTACCGAAACGGTTCAATACAAAACACGTACCGTTACACCCCTAATATATATATATTTTTATCACTAAAGAAGGGTTCGGTGAATGTGCATATGAAACTGGTGGGGTTCGATACCTCCAACAAGGTTAAGAACCACTGCCCTAAGGTCTAAGAACAATGAAGTGGAATTATTTCGTACTAGTACTACATTTCGCTCAAACACGATTACAAAGTGTAACTTTGCACATTTTTTTATCTTTTCGTGTTGCTACTGTTGTCCTCTGAAGGCCACTCTGATTGAAGCAGTGCTGAGGTCTCGGCCCCAAGTTAATTAAGAGCTCACAGGGAGGAGTCGCCCGCCCCGTCTCTCACAATCGAAACTCCATGTTGGAGCCAGACTGGGATTTGTCCCAGATAGGAGGAGGAACATGCCTCCAGATACATAAACATGTGCACCGCTGGCACAAGCCCGCACTTGAGCAACACGTGCGCAGTTAGTTAGCGACGTGAGCCTGTGTGCGACTTGCGGGGAAGAAAACATATCAAACATTGACTCAATTCCCGGTTAGGCTCGAAGAAGAAGGAAAAAAACACAACACATCATCGGTTATGTAAAGGAGTGGAAAAAAACATGCTAAATGACAAGAAGCGAGCTGTGGCACGGGGGAGGTCACCTCTTCAGGAGGTATGTCCCGCCTCAGGCAGGGATCCAGTTCACCAAATTGACAGAATGAGCTGAGCTTTAGCAGGCGGGGGCCTCCAGACGGGGGAGTATCGTGGGAAAATGACAAACACTCCTTTTCCATTCTTGGAGATCAACTCTGGGACACGTGAGGCTCACGGCAGCAACAACTGATGCATGTCAAACACACTTAACAAACAACAACAGATTTCCTACACTAAACTACAGTAGTACCCCGGGATGGTAGTTTGATGATGGTCACACTTTAGGTCTAAAGCAACGGCAGCAACAACTGATGCATGTCAAACACACTTGAACAACAACAGATTTCCTACACTAAACTACAGTAGTACCCCGGGATGGTAGTTTGATGATGGTTACACTTTAGGTCTAAAGCAAATACATGAGTTACGAGTAGGATGTCCGATAATATCGAACCGCCGATATTATCGGCCGATAAATACTTTAAAAAGTAATATCGGAAATTATCGGTATCGGTTTCAAGATTATCGGTATCTGTTTCCAAAAGTAAAATTTGTGACTTTCTAAAACTTCGCTGTGTACACGGACGCAGGAAGAAGTGCAGAGCGCCAATTAATCCTTGAAGGCGCTGCCTTTGCGTACTGGCCGAGTCACATACTATCTACGGCTTGACACACGCACTAGCGAATGCAAGCATACTTGGTCAACAGCCATACAGGTCACACTGAGGGTGGCCGTATAAACAACTTTAACACGGTTACAAATATGCGCCACACTGTGAACCCACACCAAACAAGAATGACAAACACATTTCGGGAGAACATCCGCACCGTAACACAACATAAATACAACAGAACAAATACCCAGAACCCCTTGCAGCACTAACTCTTCCGGGACGCTACAATATACAACCCCCGCTAGCCCCCCCTCAACCTTCTCGTGCTCTCTCAGGGAGAGCATGTCCCAAATTCCAAGCTGCTGTTTTGAGGTATGCCAAAAAAAAAAAAATGCACTTTGTGACTTCAATAATAAATGTGGCAATGCCAACTTGAGTTACTTTATTTTGGAAAACCTTGTTACATTGTTTAATGCATCCAGCGGGGCATCACAGCAAAATTAGGCATAATAATGTGTTAATTCCACAACTGTATATATTGGTATCGGTTGATATTGGAATCGGTAATTAAGAGTTGGACAATATCGGAATATCGGATATCAGCAAAAAAGCCATTATCGGACATCTCTACTAAGAATGCGAAACAACAAACCCTTTTGTCTTCTTGTCTCTCATAATGATTGTAAACGATAAGCAAAATTCCAAAAAAGTGCAGTTCTCCTTTAAATCGTGTTTCATCCAGCACAAGACCAGCCAGCCCCTTGCATGTCTGCATTTTGCCATTCTTATTTATTCATCAGTCACTGAGAAATTAAGCAAAAAACAAAAGCCACAAAATGCCAACATTTTGTCATGCATTTGTTTGTTTAATGCAACTTTTTAGTGTTTATTGGTTTATGCCTAACAAACATTGTGGTGAATTGTGTGTATGCTTGATGTGATGGATGACTCAACTCTCAGAGGGCTCAAATGCCAAGTAGCAGGCGGAACACTTTGTGCCAGCTTGTAGCATCACTAGGGGAACACGACACACACAACTCTGGTGTACAGTATGTGTGTGTGCATCTCAATGATAACCTGATTAGTGCAGCTTTGCAAGTCTGCGCCCAGGACTGGTTTTATCTTCACTTAGCCTAAGCAGGCAGACGAGCAGAACATCTCAGCGCTCACTTCAAATGGCAATCCACACAACTTGCAAACGGCACACCAAGTTTCTGCCTACCTCTCAGTGCGTGCATGGATGGATGGATGCAACCTGGCCTGTATGTACTCCATAGAAATGATAAGCTATGGGGTCCATTGTTAATGGAGCAGTATTAACACGCCTGTTTGGCTTTTTTGCGGTAGAAGAGACAACGGTGTGATCATATTTTTGTACAATTTGAAAAAGAACTGGGGTTGTAAGTTATAGTCATTTGTGTGAAGAAAGCAGTACACAGGTCAGTGCATGTCCCGGCTACTCAGTACAACACCAATAATATAAAACAGACTAAGCATCACAATATTTACCAGTGTGAAGTTGCTACAAAATATTTTGTTTGTGCCGTTACGATCTTTAAGTTATTCTAAAATACATTACCTCATCCAGACCCCCACCTTATTAAAATCTCCCCAAACTTGTCCCATTTGTTTGTGCCGCAAAAGTGTTTTGTCGACCTATTATTGTTTTTATGTAAAAGTTATAGTTTTTATGTTATTCATAACCAGCCCCCTCACCTTGTCCATACTTGCCAACCCTCCCGGATTTTCCGGGAGACTTCCGAAATTCAGCGCCTCTCTTTCGGGACAAATTATCTCCCGAAAATCTCCCGAAATTCAGGCGGACTCAGGTCTGCTTTTCCACAATATAAACGGCGTGCCTGCCCAATCACGTTATAACTGTAGAATGATGGAGGGCGAGTTGTTGGTTTCTTATGTGGGTTTATTGTTAGGCAGTTTCATTAACGTCCTCCCAGCGCGGTAACAACACACAACAACAGCAGTCACGTTTTCGTCTACCGTAAAGCAGTTCGTCTGCCGTAAACAGCAATGTTGTGACACTCTTAAACAGGACAATACTGCCATCTAGTGTATTTGATGAAAGCACTTTTGTGCGTGCCACACAGCAATGCATCATCAGAGAGGGTGTTCAGCATGGTTAGAAAAATAGTGACAGAGAATAGAACAAGGATGGACAATTCAACCCTTAACTCAACAAGTATATGTGTAAATAAATGAAAACTGAAATTCAAGTATTTATTTTATATATATATATATATATATATATATATATATATATATATAGCTCGAAGACCTCCATGAATAATAAAAAACAAGGACCCAGATTTCCCTTGCCCGGACGCGGGTCACCGGGGCCCCCCTCTGGAGCCAGGCCCGGAGGTGGGGCACGATGGCGAGCGCCTGGTGGCCGGGCCTGTCCCCATGGGGCCCGGCCGGGCACAGCCCGAAGAGGCAACGTGGGTCCCCCCTCCAATGGGCTCACCACCCATAGCAGGGGTCATAGAGGTCGGGTGCGATGTGAGCTGGGCGGCAGCCGAAGGCAGGGCACTTGGCGGTCCGATCCTCGGCTACAGAAGCTAGCTCTTGGGACGTGGAACGTCACCTCGCTGGGGGGGGAAGGAGCCTGAGCTAGTGCGCGAAGTGCAGAAGTTCCGGCTAGATATAGTCGGACTCACTTTGACGCACAGCAAGGGCTCTGGAACCAGTTCTCTCGAGAGGGGCTGGACTCTCTTCCACTCTGGCGTTGCCGGCAGTGAGAGGCGACGGGCTGGGGTGGCAATTCTTGTTTCCCCCCCGGCTCAGAGCCTGTACGTTGGAGTTCAACCCGGTGGACGAGAGGGTAGCTTCCCTCCGCCTTCGGGTGGGGGAACGGGTCCTGACTGTGGTTTGCGCTTACGCGCCAAACCGCAGTTCAGAGTACCCACCCTTTTTGGATTCACTCGAGGGAGTACTTGAAAGTGCTCCCCCGGGTGATTCCCTCGTGCTACTGGGGGACTTTAATGCTCATGTTGGCAACGACAGTGAAACCTGGAGAGGCGTGATTGGGAAGAATGGCTGCCCGGATCTGAACCCGAGCGGTGTTTTGTTATTGGACTTTTGTGCCCGACACAGATTGTCCATAACGAACACCATGTTCAAACATAAGGGTGTCCATATGTGCACTTGGCACCAGGACACCCTAGGCCGCAGTTCCATGATCGACTTTGTAGTTGTGTCATCGGATTTGCGGCCTCATGCTTTGGACACTCGGGTGAAGAGAGGGGCGGAGCTTTCTACCGATCACCACCTGGTGGTGAGTTGGCTGCGATGGTGGGGGAGGATGCCGGACAGACCTGGCAGGCCCAAACGCATTGTGAGGGTTTGCTGGGAACGTCTGGCAGAGTCTCCTGTCAGAGAGAGTTTCAATTCCCACCTCCGGAATGACTTTGAACATGTCACGAGGGAGGTGCTGGACATTGAGTCCGAATGGACCATGTTCCGCACCTCTATTGTCGAGGCGGCTGATTGGAGCTGTGGCCGCAAGGTAGTTGGTGCTTGTCGTGGCGGTAATCCTAGAACCCGTTGGTGGACACCGGCGGTGAGGGATGCCGTCAAGCTGAAGAAGGAGTCCTATCGGGTTCTTTTGGCTCATAGGACTCCTGAGGCAGCGGACAGGTACCGACAGGCCAAGCGGTCTGCGACTTCAGCGGTCGCAGAGGCAAAAACTCGGACATGGGAGGAGTTCGGGGAAGCCATGGAAAACGACTTCCGGACGGCTTCGAAGCAATTCTGGACCACCATCCGCCGCCTCAGGAAGGGGAAGCAGTGCAGTGTCAACACCGTGTATGGTGGGGATGGTGCTCTGCTGACCTCGACTGCGGATGTTGTGGATCGGTGGAGAGAATACTTCGAAGACCTCCTCAATCCTACCAGCACGTCTTCCTATGAGGAAGCAGGGCCTGTGGAATCTGAGGTGGGCTCTCCTATTTCTGGGGCTGAGGTTGCCGAGGTATCAATCCAATCCAATCCACTTTATTTATATAGCACATTTAAACAACAAAATGTTTCCAAAGTGCTGCACAACAATATTAAACACAATTAAAAACAATATAAAATAAATGTGATTAAAAACAATTTCAAAGGGTAAAACCAATTAAAACAGTAAATAGAAAGCAAAAGCAAAATTTTAAAAACACAGAGGACAACAGAGGACCACACAACTCACGTAGTGTTAAAAGCCAGAGAATAAAAGTGGGTCTTAAGACGAGACTTAAAACACTCCACTGTGGGAGCAGTTCGAACATGGAGGGGCAGAGTGTTCCAGAGCTTAGGGCCGACCACAGAGAAGGCCCTGTCTCCCCTGGTTTTAAGTCTCGTCTTGGACACCACGAGCTGGAGCTGGCTCTCGGACCTCAGAGCGCGCGCAGGATTGTAAGTTTGGATGAGGTCCGAGATATACTGAGGTGCCAGTCCATGTAAAGCTTTAAAAACAAACAGCAAGGTTTTAAAATCAATTCTAAAATGAACAGGGAGCCAGTGCAAACTCTCAAGGATTGGGGTTATATGCTGGCGTCTCCTGGCCCCTGTTAAAAGTCGTGCTGCCGCATTCTGGACTAACTGCAACCGGGAGAGAGCTTTTTGGCTAATGCCAGCATAAAGTGCATTGCAGTAGTCCAGGCGACTTGAAATAAAAGCATGCACGACTTGTTCAAAAAGGTTAAAAGATAAAAACGGTTTTACCTTTGCTAAAAGACGAAGATGATAAAAACACGATTTTAAAACGCCATTGACTTGTTTGTCAAGTTTAAAATCGCTGTCTATAGTGACGCCAAGGCTGGTGACTTTGGGACGCACATAATTTTGCAATGGTCCCAAGTCAGTGAGGGCCGGACCAAACACTAAAATTTCCGTTTTTCCCTCATTCATTATTAAAAAATTCTGGGCTAACCAAGCCTTGACGTCGCATAGACAGTTGAGAAGGAGTGTCAGGGGGCCGTGGCCTTTTGAAATAGGCATATAAATTTGGCAGTCGTCTGCATAAAAGTGATAAAACACTCCATGCCTCTTAAAAATCTCTCCAAGAGGAAGAAGGTACAGTGCAAACAGGATGGGGCCTAGAATAGATCCCTGGGGGACACCACAGTAAAGCGGAGCAGAAGAAGAAGTGGCGTCCCCCAGCCTGACAGAGAAAGACCTTTCTGACAGGTAGGATCTAAACCACTCTAATGCAGTCCCCCTGACACCCACACAGTCTCTCAGGCGATCTAAAAGAATTGTGTGGTCGACTGTGTCAAAGGCAGCTGTAAGATCTAAAAGCACTAAAATGGCAGAGCTGCCAGAATCAGATATTAAAAGCAAATCATTAAAAACCTTTAACCTTAAACCTTTAACCTTTTTAGCTACCGAGGTAGCTAAAAAGCTCCTCGGTGGCAAGGCCCCGGGAGTGGATGAGATCCGCCCGGAGTTCCTTAAGGCTCTGGATGTTGTGGGGCTGTCTTGGTTGACAAGACTCTGCAACATCGCGTGGACATCGGTGGCGGTACCTCTGGATTGGCAGACCGGGGTGGTGGTTCCTCTCTTTAAGAAGGGGAACCGGAGGGTGTGTTCCAACTATCGTGGGATCACACTCCTCAGCCTTCCCGGTAAAGTCTATTCAGGTGTACTGGAGAGGAGGCTACGCCGGATAGTCGAACCTCGGATTCAGGAGGAACAGTGTGGTTTTCGTCCTGGTCGTGGAACTGTGGACCAGCTCTATACTCTCGGCGGGGTCCTTGAGGGTGCATGGGAGTTTGCCCAACCAGTCTACATGTGCTTTGTGGACTTGGAGAAGGCATTCGACCGTGTACCCCGGGAAGTCCTGTGGGGAGTGCTCAGAGAGTATGGGGTAACGGACTGTCTTATTGTGGCAGTTCGCTCCCTGTATAATCAGTGTCAGAGCTTGGTCCGCATTGCCGGCAGTAAGTCGGACACGTTTCCAGTGAGGGTTGGACTCCGCCAAGGCTGCCCTTTGTCACCGATTCTGTTCATAACCTTTATGGACAGAATTTCTAGGCGCAGTCAGGGCGTTGAGGGTATCTGGTTTGGTGGCTGCAGGATTAGGTCTCTGCTATTTGCAGATGATGTGGTCCTGATGGCTTCCTCCGGCCAAGATCTTCAGCTCTCACTGGATCGGTTCGCAGCCGAGTGTGAAGCGACTGGGATGGGAATCAGCACCTCCAAGTCCGAGTCCATGGTTCTCGCCCGGAAAAGGGTGGAGTGCCATCTCCGGGTTGGGGAGGAGATCTTGCCCCAAGTGGAGGAGTTCAAGTACCTCGGAGTCTTGTTCACGAGTGGGGGAAGAGTGGATCGTGAGATCGGCAGGCGGATCGGTGCGGCGTCTTCAGTAATGCGGACACTGTATCGATCCGTTGTAGTGAAGAAGGAGCTGAGCCGGAAGGCAAAGCTCTCAATTTACCGGTCGATCTACGTTCCCATCCTCACCTATGGTCATGAGCTTTGGGTCATGACCGAAAGGACAAGATCACGGGTACAAGCGGCCAAAATGAGTTTCCTCCGCCGAGTGGCGGGGCTCTCCCTTAGAGATAGGGTGAGAAGCTCTGTCATTCGGGGGGAGCTCAAAGTAAAGCCGCTGCTCCTCCACATCGAGAGGAGCCAGATGAGGTGGTTCGGGCATCTGGTCAGGATGCCACCCGAACGCCTCCCTAGGAAGGTGTTTCGGGCACGTCCGACCGGTAGGAGGCCACGGGGAAGACCCAGGACACGCTGGGAAGACTATCTCTCCCGGCTGGCCTGGGAACGCCTCGGGATCCCCCGGGAGGAGCTGGACGAAGTGGCTGGGGAGAGGGAAGTCTGGGCTTCCCTGCTTAAGCTGCTGCCCCCGCGACCCGACCTTGGATAAGCGGAAGAAGATGGATGGATGGATGGATGGATATACATATATATATATATATATATATATATATATATATATATATGTCTTAATAAGGTTATCCAAAAAATAGTGCTCGATACCGTAGTAGAGCGCAATATATGTATGTGTGGGGAAAAAATCACAAGACTATTTCATCTCTACAGGCCTGTTTCATGAGGGGGGTTCCCTCAATCATCAGGAGATTTTAATGGGAGCATTCACATACCATGGTTTATATAGGGCACAGATTTATATTTATATAGGGTACCCACCCACTCTGTGCCCTATATAAACCATGGTATGTGAATGCTCCCATTAAAATCTCCTGATGATTGAGGGAACCCCCCCTCATGAAACAGGCCTGTAGAGATGAAATAGTCTTGTGATTTGTTTCCCACACATATATTATATATATATATATATATATATATATATATATATATATATAATAAATATATATTTATAGCTAGAATTCACTGAAAGTCAAGTATTTCTCATATATATATATATATATATATATATATATATATATATATATATATATATGAAATACTTGACTTGGTGAATTCTAGCTGTAAATATACTCCTCCCCTCTTAGCCACGCCCCCCCACCTCCCGAAATTGGAGGTCTCAAGGTTGGCAAGTATGCCTTGTCACTTGTCCCAAACGTTTGTGCATCAAACATTTTGTAGTCTGTATGTTAGTGTTGTATGATTCATAAGCAGCACCCCCCACACAACTTGTCAGAATCTCCCCAAACGTGTCCAAAATGATTCTGCTGCAAATTTTTATGTTACTAATGTTTTGTAGTCATTTTATTACCGTGTTATTATTCATGACCATCCCCCAACATTTGCTATTCATTTGTGCTGCACATTTTTTTTGTCTATAACAGTTTATGTCATTAACATTTGACTTTTCATAACCAGACCCCTCCATCTTGTCAACATCTCCCCAAACATTTGTGCTGCAAACATGTTTTGTCCATCTATTATAGTTTTTTATGTTATTAACTGGTTATGATTCATAACCAGTGCCCCCCCCCACCTTGTCAAAATTTCCCCAAACTTGTTCCAAATGTTTGTACTGCAAAAAAACAAGAATTTCTTATAGTTTTTATTAGAGATGTCCGATAATGGCTTTTTTGCCGATATCCGATATTTTGATATTGTCCAACTCTTAATTACCGGTACCGATATCAACCGATACCGATATATACAGTCGTGGAATTAACACATTATTATGCCTAATTTTGTTGTGATGCCCCACTGGATGCATTAAACAATGTAACAAGGTTTTCCAAAATACATCAACTCAAGTTATGGAAAAAAATGCCAACATTGCCATATTTATTATTGAAGTCACAAAGTGAATTATTTTTTTTTTAAACATGTCTCAAAACAGCAGCTTGGAATTTGGAGCATGCTCTCCCTGAGAGAGCATGAGGAGGTTGAGGTGGGCGGGTTTGGGGGGGGCGGGGTGTGTATATTGTAGCGTCCCGGAAGAGTTAGTGCTGCAAGGGGTTCTGGGTATTTGTTCTGTTGTGTTACGGTGCGGATGTTCTCCCAAAATGTGTTTGTCATTCTTGTTTGGTGTGGGTTCACAGTGTGGCGCATATTTGTAACAGTGTTAAAGTTGTTTAAACGGCCACCCTCAGTGTGACTTGTATGGCTGTTGACCAAGTATGCTTTGCATTCACTTGTGTGTGTGAAAAGCCGTAGAGATTATGTGACTGGGCCGGGCACGCAAAGGCAGTGCCTTTAAGGTTTATTGGCGCTCTGTACTTCTCCCTACGTCCGTGTACACAGCGGCGTTTTAAAAAGTCATACATTTTACTTTTTGAAACATAGCGATAATTTTGAAACAGATACCGATAATTTCCGATATTACATTTTAAAGCATTTATCGGCCGATAATATCGGCAGTCCGCAATTATCGGACATCTCTAGTTTTTACATTATCAACATTTAATTATTCATAACCAGCCTCCGACCTTATCAAGCCTACGTTTACACTGCAGGCCAAAGTGGCCCAAATCTGATTTTTTTTTTTTTCTGATTTTTTCCAGCAGATTGTTTAAACTGCAAGTAAAATTTGATTTTTTTTCCAGTGTAAACACACACAGGCCCCAATGGAACCTCGACGTCACTTGCATGTGCACTTCGATTGAGTGAAAACAAAGAAAGTCGCTACTACTACAAAATAAGAT
This sequence comes from Nerophis lumbriciformis, assembly GCF_033978685.3. Taxonomy (NCBI): domain Eukaryota; kingdom Metazoa; phylum Chordata; class Actinopteri; order Syngnathiformes; family Syngnathidae; genus Nerophis; species Nerophis lumbriciformis. The sequence goes on from NC_084554.2 coordinate 45,209,967, forward strand.
AAGTCGCCACACCTTAAATGAGTGTTTTTTCACGTGAAAGTAAATGAAAGTAATATAATGTATGAATGATGTGTATAGTGTAATATATTTGGGAAGGTTGTAATCTTTTAATGGCTGTTAAGTAGAGACACAGACATCAGCGTGGATCTACGGGAGCTTTATTTTTCAACTCACATGTAAGCGAAAGCGCCACAGTGTCAATTCCGGTCCTTCAACAATCGCTATTTTTTCTAAATCAAAATATATATTCATATATTACATATAGCTTATTATTTGTGCACTATTAACAACTGATGCACCGTAAATTTGGTCGTCTTAAAGGGGAACATTATCACAATTTCAGAAGGGTTAAAACCATTAAAAATCAGTTCCCAGTGGCTTATTTTATTTTTCGAAGTTTTTTTCAAAATTTTACCCATCACGCAATATCCCTAAAAATAGCTTCAAAGTGCCTGATTTTAATCATCGTTATATACACCCGTCCATTTTCCTGTGACGTCACACAGTGATGCCAATACAAACAAACATGGCGCATAGAACAGCAAGCTATAGCGACATTAGCTCGGATTCAGACTCGGATTTCAGCGGCTTAAGCGATTCAACAGATTACGAATGTATTGAAACGGATGGTTGTAGTGTGGAGGCAGGTAGCGAAAACGAAATTGAAGAAGGAACTGAAACTATTAAGCCATATCGGTTTGAACCGTATGCAAGCGAAACCGACAAAAACGACACGACAGCCAGCGACACGGGAGAAAGCGAGGACGAATTTGGCAATCGCCTTCTAACCAACGATTGGTATGTGTTTGTTTGGCATTAAAGGAAACTAACAACTATGAACTAGGTTTACAGCATATTAAATACATTTGGCAACAACATGCACTTTGAGAGTGCAGACAGCCCAGTTTTCATCAATTAATATATTCTGTAGACATACCCTCATCCGCTCTCTTTTCCTGGGGGTCTGGCGGCAGATTTCTTTGACTTTATCGTTAGAAATGCATCTGCTTTGAGTGTCGCAGGATATTCACACATTCTTGCCATCTCTGTCGTAGCATAGCTTTCCTCGATAAAGTGTGCGGAACAAACGTCCAATTTCTTGCCACTTTCGCATCTTTGGGCCACTGGTGCAACTTGAATCCGTCCCTGTTCGTGTTGTTACACCCTCTGACAACACACCGACGAGGCATGATGTCTCCAAGGTACGGAAAACAGTCGAAAAAACGGAAAATAACAGAGCTGATTTGACTCTGTGTTTGTAATGTGTTTGAGAAAATGGCGGATTGCTTCCCGGTGTGACGTCACACTCCGAGAGCGAATAATAGAAAGGCATTTAATTCGCCAAAATTCACCAATTTAGAGTTCTGAAATCGGTAAAAAAAATATATGGTCTTTTTTCTGCAACATCAAGGTATATATTGACGCTTACATAGGTCTGGTGATAATGTTCCCCTTTAAATAGAAACCGAAACCGGATGTTGTGATAAAATATCCATTTGTGCTGGCGACTGCGTCTTTCCGCCGCACGGGTGACATAGCTCGCCCAAAGATGACAAAACAAAATCACATTCAGGCCGCATTGCGTTTAGACGGAAGTTACATTTGAAAAGATCTGATTTGTACCAACTCCTGATGTGGCCTGAATCTGATGCAAATAAATCAGATTTGAAGCACTTTGTAGCGTTTAGACTGGCTAAAACAATCAGATTTGTGTCACTGGAGGGCAAAACAATCTGATTTGCTGTGCAGACGTGTCCCGTTGGTTTGTGCTACAAACATTTTTGTCTATTATACTTTGTCATTCATGTTTTATGATTCCTAACCCAGTGTTTTTCAACCACTAGTGTGCCGTGAGATACAGTCTGGTGTGCCGTGGGAGATTATCTAATTTCACCTGTTTGGGTTAAAAATATTTTTTGCAAACCAGTAATTATAGTCTGCAAAATATGTGTTGTTGTTGAGTGTCAGTGCTGTCTAGAGCGCCGCAGAGTAACCGTGTAATACTCTTCCATGTCAGTAGGTGGCAGCCAGTAGCTAATTGCTTTGTAGATGTCGGAAACAGCGGGAGGCAGCATGCAGGTAAAAAGGTGTCTAATGCTTAAACCAAAAATAAACAAGATGAGTGCCCCTAAGAAAAGGCATTGAAGCTTAGGGAAGGCTTTGCAGAACGAAATTAAAACTGAACTGGCTACAAAGTAAACAAAAACAGAATGCTGGACGATAGCAAAGACTTACTGTGGAGCAAAGACGGCGTCCACAATGTACATCCGAACATGACATGACAATCAACAATGTCCCCACAAAGAAGGATAAAAACAACTGAAATATTCTTGATTGCTAAAACAAAGTAAATGCGGGAAATATCGCTCAAAGGAAGACATGAAAATGCAACAGGAAATTACCAAAAAAAGAGAAAAAGCCACCGAAATAGGAGCGCAAGACAAGAACTAAAAGACTACACACAAAAAAACAGCAAAAAACTCAAAATAAGTCACGGCGTGATGTGACAGGTATGTGACAGGTGGTGACAGTACACCTACTTTGAGACAAGAGCTATAGTGATGCATGCTTGGTTATGGGTTAAAGTCATATCCAACAATTGCGACTTTTTACTGTCAACTGAGTTTCGTTTTTTAATGATTTCTGCTGGTGGTGTGCCTCTGGATTTTTCAACACAAAAAATGTGTCTTGACTCAAAAAAGGTTGAAAAACACTGTCCTAACCAGCCCCCAAACTATGTCAAAATCTCTCCAAACTTTTCCCATACGTTTGTGTTGCAAATGAATTTTGTTTATAATTTTTATGTTAACGTTTTGTAGTTTTTGTAGCGTCATTACATTACATGGCACTTACAAATATGCATGAAAACACTCCTACAGACATCACACATGACACATGGAACGGTTTAGCGAATATAAACAGTTTTAGTTATATTGTAAAACTTAAACGTTGCTGGGAGTGATGAATAAAAAATCCATATCAGTAGAATGGATGATTAAAAGACTGATCCGTACTTTTACTTCCGGTTGAAAACGCTATATATAAAAAGGAGCAAACTCGTCCAAAAGACAGCGCCAAAGCACAAACAATAACACACCGTTTTTGTAATAAATAAATGATAAATGGGTTATACTTGTATAGCGCTTTTCTACCTTCAAGGTACTCAAAGCGCTTTGACAGTATTTCCACATTTACCCATTCACACACTGATGGCGGGAGCTGCCATGCAAGGCGCTAACCAGCAGCCATCAGGAGCAAGGGGTGAAGTGTCTTGCCCAAGGACACAACGGACGTGACTAGGATGGTAGAAGGTGGGGATTGAACCCTCCGATTGCTGGCACGGCCACTCTACCAACTTCGCCACGCTTGCATTGTGGCTGTCAGCAAAGAAAAATACATAAATTAGCTGCACTGTTTTATTAGCCGCAGGATTCAAAGTGAAGGAAAAAAGTAGCCACTGACAGTTCGTCAAACACGGTACTATATTAAGTGGAAGTAGTAGCAACATAAAGAACAAAAAAAGAAAGATAGTGAACATTAGAAGTGGGAATCTTTGGGGACCTCGCCATTCAATAACAAGTCGTTTAAAACTCAATTATTGATGCATCTTTATGTATATTGTTTTACATTTCTATTCATTTCCCTAAATAAGCGTTTACCACCTGCAACTTTAAAAAACTGCATTTGTAATAAGAAACAGTTAAATTAGTTCCCACATGTATTAAATGAATGGGAGTGTGTGCAAAACTGCAACATAGGAACAAAGGAGCTGGTCGGATTATGTTATTAACATGTTATTCATAACCAGCCTTGTGGAAAATCTCCCCTACTTGTCCAATTTGTTTTTGTCTAACTCTTATAGTTTTAATGTTGTGGGGCTGGTTATGATTATGTTAAGATAAAAACTCTAATAGTTAGACATAGAAAAGGAATGGTATTTTAACATTTGCAATGATAAAGGGGGCCCACTTCACACAGGTCACAATATTAGCAGTTTGGCCTTCACATGAAGAGACTCGCCCCCATGGAGTCAGACTTCATAAGTACACTATTCATCATTTTATGGTCGGTGTGACGGTGAAGAATGTTAAATCAAGCTCCCTGGCACCGCTTCCTCAAAACACTCTAGTAGGTTTTGTTTGAAAGCTCATAAAATGATTTCATGATGGGGACAGCTTGACCCGGTGACTGACTATTCCTTTGTTCAGGCAGTTCAAATTGCCCATTTTGACCGATTGCCTCATTTTGGAGCTGCCATATAAGGAAGGAGAGAATGAAAGGACCACGCCCACCTTACCTATAGAGCGTGGGAAGCAAGTGGGGGGGCGGGGAAGAGTGTCTGAACTTGCTTACAGGACGACGACTTTCACCTGACCTGCTTTTTGGCTGTCACGGTGACAGACAGCCGGGAATTTAACACCATGACACATCCTTTGTCAATTATCAACACCACTTGGTATTATTGGGAACAAGGCAATCGTTCATTTGACAGAAGCACCTTGTTAGGGCCATCCAATCACAGGTCACATGTACACAAGGCTGACTGTGTCACAAGCATCAAAAATGGAAAAAAATAAAAGATTAAAATGATTAGCATGACGCATTTTTGCCATTCAAAAAATGAACAATGGTACACGAAAGAGAAAGGAAGCTGTTGCAAAACATGTTGGTGTGCACACCTCAGGACGACTTGTAGGCCGCGCAGACCACAACCATGTGACATTTCCAGTTCTATGGTTACCACAGGGCTGGCCGATAAAACCATAACAATATACATCGCGACAGACACAATGTCAACAAAAATTTAACAAAAGGCGCTTGCTTGCTCTCTGGTGACCGAGCAACGCAGGAAGTGATCCCTGATCAATGGGAGTGACACGCTAACGGCCAATCAGGTGAAGGTATCAACTAACAGGTTTGGTTGCGCCATCTTGTTTTCTTTGCACGGCGTGAGAAGACTGAGTCAAAATGAGGAAATTGTGGATAAAAGAGGAAAGGTCACAATACTAGGGTTGGGCGATATATCGAGTTTGTAAGATATATCGATATATTTTTAAACAAGATATGAATTAAGAACATATCGTAATATCGATATCATTTATTTAACGTTAAAATTACCACATTTGTTGTGTTCCTTGTTCTCCCCCGCCCCCTCTCTATGGACTACTAAACCCCTCCCCGTCCTCCTTCCAAGACGTGCTTGCACAAATAAGAACATCCACGATTGGTTGGTTGTTTACTATGATGAGTCACGATTGGTTAGGGACAGGCCAATCAGAGGCAAGATAGGGCGGGTCATCAAACCAGGAAGGGAAATCCCAAAGTGCCTGCCTGCAAATGTATGTTTTTATTTGAGTTGGATACATTTTGTATTATTTGCACAGCTATGTTATATATTTTACATAGAAATAATATTTTTCTATTTTATTTATGTTACTTACACAGTTTATTTTTTGTGCTGTTAATACCCATCTTGACTAACTGGGTTGATAAAAGTGCCACTGATTGTTTACAGTACCGTTGTCATTCACTTCCTATTCAGTGGCTTAGTGGTTAGAGTGTCCGCCCTGAGATTGGTAGGTCGTGAGTTCAAACCCCGGCCGAGTCATACCAAAGACTATAAAAATGGGACCCATTACCTCCCTGCTTGGCACTCAGCATCAAGGGTTGGAATTGGGGGTTAAATCCCCAAAAATGATTCCCGGGCACGGCACCGCTGCTGCTCACTGCTCCCCTCACCTCCCAGGGGGTGAACAAGGGGATGGGTCAAATGCAGAGGACAAATTTCACCACACCTAGTGTGTGTGTGACAATCATTGGTACTTTAACTTTAACTTCAATTTCACTGAATATCGCTCAAAAATGAATATCTTTATATGTATACTTTCACCGAAAAATATATCGAGATATATATCGAATAGCGAGTTTAAGTACAAATATATCGAGATATACTTTTTTTCGTCCATGTCGCCCAGCCCCACTTAACAGTATGGCAGTTTCCTTTCTTTCAAAAGGGACTGTAGTCAGACCAATGTGGTCTGTCAATGATGCAAGGCGCTCGTGCCCACCCTTTAGAGCACAGCTGTAACTTCCTGGCACTAAACCTGCAGAACATAGTACTTCTCAGGTTTCTCTAGGTTTACATATTCACACTTTGCACTATTTTCTTACACTTTATGGAGCATTTCTTACATATTCCTTATATTTGCACCTTCATTTTAAGAGATTATTGTTAAGAGTTCACTGTGTTTTTCAACCACTAGTGTGCCGCGGGAGATTATGCAGTTTCACCTATTTGGGTTAAAAATATTTTTTGCAAACCAGTAATTATAATTTGCAAATAGTGTGCCGTTGTTGAGTTTTGGTGCTGTCTAGAGCTCGGCAGAGTAACCATGTTATACCATACCATATCAGTAGGTGGAAGCCGGTAGCTAATTGCTTTGTAGATGTCAGGAACACGATGGTTTGTCGTGATCACAATATGCAGGCGACAGCGGGAGGCAGTGTACAGGTAAAAAGGTGTCTAATGCTTAAACCAAAAATAAACAAAAAGGTGAGTGCCGCTAAGAAAAGGCATTAAAGCTTAGGGATGACTATGTAGAACGAAACTAAAACTGAACTCGCTACAAAGTAAACAAAAACAGAATGCTGGAGGACAGCAAAGATTTACAGCGTGTGGAGCGGCAGACGGCGTCCACAAAGGACGTCTGTAAATGACATGACAACAATGTCCACACAAAAAAAGATAGCAACAACTTAAATATATTCTTGATTGCTAAAACAAAGCAGGTGCAGGGAATAGCGCTCAAAGGGAGACATGAAACTGCAACAGGAAAAGCCACCAAAATAGGAGCGCAAGACAAGAACTAAAACACTACACGCAAGGAAAACAGAAAAAAACTCCAAATAAGTCAGGGCGTGACAGTAGACCTACTTTGAGACAAGAGCTATAGTGACGCTTGTTTGGTTATGGTTTAAATCAGGGGTGTCAAACGTACGGCCCAGATCAGGCCCGCAAACAGGTTTTATCCAGCCCGCGGGATGAGTTTGCAAAGTATAAAAATGAGCCGAAATGTTTCAATGAAAAAAACCACTGTTCTAAATGTGTCCACTAGATGTCACAATAGCAATTCTTTGTATATTTGTAGATTATGCTTCATATGTAAAAAAAAATAAAAATAAACCACACGATTGGTGCGGTATAACTCAGTTGGTAGAGTGACCGTGCCAGCAACTTGAGGGTTCCAGGTTCGATCTCCTCTTCCGCCATCCTAGTTACTGCCGTTGTGCTTTTGGGCAAGACACTTTACCCACCTGCTCCCAGTGCCACCCACACTGGTTTAAATGTAACTTAGATATTGGGTTTCACTATGTAAAAGCGCTTTGAGTCACTAGAGAAAAGCGCTATATAAATATAATTCACATGATGTTAGTGCATCAGTCGAGGAAAACGATCAAACTACGTAAATAACATCCTGTAATTTGATTTTGATATTTTCTTTATCTTAATAGATTGAAAATCACATCATTTATTCAGAAAGTCTAAATAACAACAAATAAAGATAGAATACTACTAACTGCAACATGTATGTGTAAAAAAACAACAACATTATGATTTGTTGGGGGACGGCGTGGCATCAGTGTGTGAATGTGTGTGTGAATGGGTGAATGTGGAAATAGTGTCAAAGCGCTTTGAGTACCTTGAAGGTAGACAAGCGCTATACAAGTATAACACATTTACATTTACATTTGTACATTTTCAGAATGCGCTTGTTTTATTTTTAAACAAAGAAAACAATTTGAAGTTGTCTTTATTTTTAAGTTATCGTGCTGTGATTTGACCACTTGGGGGTAGATTTTTCTCTATCTAGAATGAGTTTTACCATTTTCTACCGCTTATTCCCTTCGGGGTGGCGGGGGGCGTTGGAGCCTATCTCAGCTACAATCGGGCGGTAGGCGGAGTACACCCTGGACAAGTCACCACCTCATTAAATTCATATCCAACAATTGCGACAACGACTTGTTATTGTCTACAGAGTATATTATTTTTTGTTTGGTTTGTACTTCATGATGTTTTTGCACTTGTTTTTTTGTGTGTGTTTTTTGTTTGTTTTCATTATATTTGGATGTATTTGTTTGGGTTGTATGCTTGTGAATCTGGGCTATCCATTAACTACTTATTATGTTGCAGGGGTTTTTAATTGATTTAAACTTTTATTAGTAGATTGCACAGTGAAGTACATATTCCGTACAATTGACCACTAAATGGTAACACCCCAATAAGTTTTTCAACTTGTTTAAGTCGGGGTCCACGTAAATCAATTTGTGGTACAAATATATACTATCATCATAATACAGTCATCACACAAGTAAATCATCAAAGTATATACATTGAATTATTTACAATCCGCGGGGTGGGATGAGGAGGGTTTGGTTGATATCAGCACTTCAGTCATCAACAATTGCATCATCAGAGAAATGGACATTGAAACCGTGTAGGTCTGACTTGGTAGGATATGTACAGAGAGCAGAGAACATAGTGAGTTCAGATAGCATAAGAACAAGTATATACATTAGAAATACATTGGATTATTTACATTTGGTTATTTATGATCCGGGGAGGTGGGATGTGGAGGGGGGAGGGTGTTAGTCAAGGGTTGAAGTTGCCTGGAGGTTGTTTTAGTGCGGTTTTGAAGGAGGATAGAGATGCACTTTCTTTTACACCTGTTGGGAGTGCATTCCATATTGATGTGGCATAGAAGGAGAATGAGTTAAGACTAGGGATGTCCGATAATATCGGACTGCCGGTATTATCGGCCGATAAATGCTTTAAAATGTAATATCGGAAATTATCGGTATCGTTTTTTGTTTTTTTTAAAGTAAAACTTAAAAATCTTTTTAAAAGTCCGCTGTGTACACGGACATAGGAAGAAGTACAGAGCGCCAATAAACCTTTAAGGCACTGCCTTTGCATGCCGGCCCAGTCACATATCTCCGGCTTCTCACACACACAAGTGAATGCAAGCCATACTTGGTCAACAGCCATACAAGTCACACTGAGGGTGGCCGTATAAACAACTTTAACACTGTTACAAATATGCGCCACACTGTGAACCCACACCAAACAAGAATGACGAACACATTTCGGGAGAACATCCGCACCGTAACACAACATAAACACAACAGAACAAATACCCAGAACCCCTTGCAGCACTAACTCTTCCGGGACGCTACAATATACACCCCTCTCCCACCCCGCACACCTCACCCTCCTCATGCTCTCATGCCCCAAATTCCAAGCTGCTGTTTTGAGGCATGTTAAGAAAAATAATGCACTTTGTGACTTCAATAATAATTAAAGCTGCAAGCAGCGATGGACGGGACCGACTTTGACGGCACATAAAATCCAAACCGGAGCAGTAATAAAAACTCTTTCGTCAACTTTTAATCAGAAGGGTTCATTTTCTCTCCTGTGCTAGTTTGAAGCCGACACGACAAACGCGCTCAAAGGAGATAATGTTTGAAAAAAGGTGACCGTTTTTTACAAAACTTTTGTTTTGAAGGGGGAATTGCAAACTTCCTGTTGATTTTTGCTGGGGGTTGTCAACATATGAAATGTAGGTCTAAGTGAGACCTACATAGGAAGTTTTTGTTTCATGTCTCTAAGACATTCCTACTGGAAGTTACAGGCAGTTTTGTCTGAGTTGTCTTCCTAGGAGCACTTGTGTCTGTGTTTCTTCCTAGGGGGCGCTAGAGCGCAATTTTGAGTTTTGGGGTTGGGCTTTTTCTAAGATCGCAATTTTTGCCAGTCCTTATGTGTGTGTCCAGTTTGGGGAGTTTTGAAGCATGTTAAGGGGGTCAAATTACAGCTCAAAGAGGCAAAAGTGACTGTTTTTAGTAAACTTTTGTTTTGAAGGGGGAATTGCCAACTTCTTGTTGATTTTTGCTGAAGGATGTCAATGTATGAAATCTAGTTCTAAGTCAGACCTACATAGAGGTTTTTGTTTTATGTCTCTACGACATTCCTACCGGAAGTTACAAGCAGTTTTGTCTGTGATTTTTCCTAGGGGGCGCAATTTTGAGTTTTGGGGTTTGGTTTTTTATTAGATAGCAATTTTCGCCAGTCCTGATGTGTGTGTGTCGAATATGGTGAGTTTTGAAGCATGTTAAGGGGGTCAAATTACAGCTCAAAGAGGCGGCCGGTGTAATAATAATAAAACCTTACAATTACAATAAGGTCCTCTGTCCCAAAGGGACATTGCGGTCCCTAAATATGGCAGTGCCATGTTGGCACTTTTTTCCATAACTTGAGTTGATTTATTTTGGAAAACCTTGTTACATTGTTTAATGCATCACAACAAAATTAGGCATAATAATGTGTTAATTCCACGACTGTATATATCGGTATCGGTTGATATCGGAATCGGTAATTAAGAGTTGGACAATTTCGGAATATCGGCAAAAAAGCCATTATCTGACATCTCTAGTTAAGACCTTTGTTAGATCGGAATCTGGGTTTAACGTGGTTTGTGGAACTCCCCCTGGTGTTGTGGTTATGGCGGTCATTTACGTTATGGAAGTAGTTTGACATGTATTTCGGTACAGGAAATATAAGATTTTCTTCATCCTGTTCCTTCTTAAGCATAGGTGTGTAAATATGTGTTTCGTTAAGAGTGTAATTGTCTATTGATCAAAATACACATCAATAGGCTTATTAGTGATTCCCAGAGCCCAAAAAAAGTCTGCGGGCTATAGAGCGTTTTCTATTCGGGCTCCAGTACTATGGAATGCCCTCCCGGTAACAATTAGAGATGCTACCTCAGTAGAAGCATTTAAGTCCCATCTTAAAACTCATTTGTATACTCTAGCCTTTAAATAGACCCCCCTTTTAGACCAGTTGATCTGCCGTTTCGTTTCTCCTCTGCTCCCCTCTTCCTTGTGAGGGGGGGGGGGGGGGGGGCACAGGTCCGGTGGCCATGGATGAAGTGCTGGCTGTCCAGAGTCGGGACCCGGGGTGGACCGCTCGCCTGTGCATCGGTTGGGAACATCTCTGCGCTGCTGACCCGTCCCCGCTCGGGATGGTGTCCTGCTGGCCCCACTATGGACTGGACTCTTACTATTATGTTAGATCCACTATGGACTGGACTCTTACTATTATGTTAGATCCACTACGGACTGGACTCTTACTATTATGTTGGATCCACTATGGACTGGACTCTCACAATATTATGTCAGACCCACTCGACATCCATTGCATTCGGTCTCCCCTAGAGGGGGGGGGGGGGGGGGGGGGGGGGTTACCCACATATGCGGTCCTCTCCAAGGTTTCTCATAGTCATTCACATCGACGTCCCACTGGGGTGAGTTTTTCCTTGCCCTTATGTGGGCTTTGTACCAAGGATGTCGTCGTGGCTTGTGCAGCCCTTTGAGACACTTGTGATTTAGGGCTATATAAATAAACATTGATTGATTGATCAATGAAGGAGATAAATAAAAAATGAATGAATGACTTTTTATTTTTTTTATGATTTCTGCTGGCGGTGTGCATAATCACGAGAGTACAAGTGTGGCGCCCTAACAAGGAGTGAAAACAGAAATGGGGTTGGATTCTGAAAGCAGGATTAAGAAGCTTGCAGAAGTGGAGCCAAAGTGTCTGTTTTACTTCTGCATTAATTAACTTTCTTTGTAAGCTGCTGGGCCCCCCCACACCCACACGCACAAGTGTGTGTGTGTGTGTGTGTGTGTGTGTGTGTGTGAGTCCCTGTGCAGCCAGCATCACTATAACAACCAAGGCTGTAACGCGCCCTCGCAGAACACAACGAGAGACAACCCCAAGTTTTCCATGTTAATATGACGTCACTTATTAACAACAGGTCAAGATGACGTCACATTTGAATAAACTCACCGTGCTCATAGTCGCTGATGTTCTCCGCCCTCACGTCAACGGAGCAGCTGTCGGCGTAGTCTTAGCCATAGTAAAGTAGTCTGGCTTCCTCCTTGTCCGCCCGCACGAACATGTCGACGCGAGGGGAAAGAAAAAGAGAGGAGGAAAAAAAAGCGAGCGCAGAAAGAAAAATGGCTACATTTGAACACAAATGCTAGTAGCAACTTAAGCTAGCTGCTGAGCGCTCGCCGACAAACTTTCTCAATTAGGCGAGTCGGCGCTCGGTTGGAGGACGAAAAACGCTCCCGCGGGCGCTAAATGGGGAAATTTGAACGTAATTAATGGAAGAAGTTGGTCAAGAAAGTGACCTTTTTTTGCCCCGCGAGTACGCCGTTAAGAGAAGTAAGTCGAGTAAAGTGCTGGCAAGCATCTTCATGCACTTGTTGCAGTTGACCTGGAGGGGGCGGGGCTTGGAAGGTTTGAAGGAGGGATGTTACTGGTTGAGAGTCGCCTGACTGTTTGGCTGCCAGCCAATCACACGTCAGAAGCGGGGGCGAGGAAGCCATGAAGCCACGCCCTCCTCCTGAATGGCCCATTGAAGAAGAAGAAAAAAAAAAGGGAGTCTAAAGAAGACTGGACCTTCCAGTTGTTGTCTTCCTCATATTAGTTCCTTGTGTCACATAACTGCCCATCCCACTATGAAAGCGCCATAAGAATAGCCAACAATAACAAAGCGGTGACAATATTGAGATTATTGGCATATGGTTGTCCAAAGTGTGGCCATTTAAATGTGTTACACATTCTACTGATAAAAACAAACAAACATAAAAGAGCACACAGGTAAAATCTAACAGGAAAAAGTTGCAATGCATTCTTAGGTTATTTCAATTAAGAGGAGAAAACTATAATTTACAGGGGATATTGATTTTTGAAATAGGTAAAGTAAGAAGGAATATAAAATATAAATGTATTTCAGTTTTAGGAGTTAAATGGTGGAACAAGCTCAGCTTTGATAAGGTTTAAGAAAACCTTGAAAGGTGAATTAATTGAAAATTACAAAATATAGTAACAAATACTTTCATCCAATTGATTTTTTTTTTTTTAACGTTGATGTTCCAGGCAATCTAATGTTCAGTGAATGTATAGGATAGGCAAATATAAACTTTGGCTTCAGCCTATTCCTTTTTCGGTCATTCTTTTTCTTTTCTTTTTGTGTGTAAATGTGTATGATTGTTAAATATGTATAATCTGTACTGTTAAACTCCATCCATCCATCCATCTTCTTCCGCTTATCCGAGGTCGGGTCGCGGGGGCAGCAGCCTAAGCAGGGAAGCCCAGACTTCCCTCTCCCCAGCCACTTTGGTTGATTATATGACCGAAATAAACGTATTTCATTCATTCATTCATTCAATGTTGACTAATAACACAAAGCAGTTTTCTTAGTAGCAGGCATTGCTCCAAAAAATAATAATGAATCAAAATCCATGTTGTTAAGAATTATTTACCTATTTAAAGCTCCAATGACTTCACATCAAATATTCCACTTTTTGGGTGAAAATATTGCACATTTTGAGTGTTGGCCATATAAAAAACAATGTTTCCTTTAACAAAAAAGTAATAAAACATGATCAAATATTGAAAATGTATAATCGACGGATAGATCTAAAGTTGATATAGAGATTTAAGTGTTAAATGTAAAAAAAAATTAAAAAGTATGAGGGTTTTTTTTAATCACATTTAGTTGATTTTAGAGGGAATTTTCTTTAAACTGTCATTGCTTGAAAAATAATCAATGATATGATGATAAATGATTGACCTATTTAAGGCTCCAATTACTGCACATCAAATATCATAGTTTCAATTATTTTGGGGGGAAATATTGCATATTTTGAGTGTTTGCCATATAAAAAACAATGTTTCCTTTGACAAAAAAAGTAATAAAACATGAATAAATATTAAAAACGTATAATCGACGGATAGATCTAATGTTGATCTAGAGATTTAAGTGTTAAATGTAAAAAAGAAAAAAGTGCGAGTTATTTTTTTATCACATTTAGTTGATTTTAGAGGGAATTTTCTTTAAACTGTCATTGTTTGAAAAATAATTAATCAAAATAATGTACCGTATTTTCCGCACCATAAGGCGCCCTGGGTTATAAGCCGCGCCTTCAATGAACGGCATATTTCAAAACTTTGTCCACCTATAAGCCGCCCCGTGTTATAAGCCACATCTAACTGCGCTAAAGGAATGTCAAAAAAACAGTCAGATAGGTCAGTCAAACTTTAATAATATATTAAAAACCAGCGTGATGTGGGCGCGCATGGAGTCGTATATCAACATGGACGGAGCTGCGTGAAAAAAGCCACCCGGCCTCTTCGCGTAAACTTACCTTAACCACTCGCTCATCTTTTCTTCATCCATCCATCCCTTCGAGTTAGCTTTTATGATGACGCCGGCTGGAAAGGTCTCTTTTGGCAAGGTCTTCCTTTTGAATATCACCATGGGTGGAAGTTTCTGGCCATTAGCATGGCAAGCTAGAACCACAGTGAAGGATGACTTCTCATTCCCTGTGGTGCGAATATTCACCGTACGTGCTCCCGTTGTATCCACAGTGCGGTTCACAGGAATATCAAAAGTCAGTGGAACCTCGTCCATGTTGATAATGTTCTCTGGCCGGATCTTTTTTTCAGCTATCTTGTTTTTACAATATGCACGGAAAGTAGCCAGCTTTTCTTGAAAGTCTTTAGGCAGTTGCTGTGAAATAGTAGTCCGTGTGCGGATGGAGAGATTGCGTCTTTTCATGAACCGGAAACTTGTCGCTTAGTAGGAGCCATTTTGTGGTCTTTACAGATGTAAACACACAAAGGAAATGAAACGTAATATCCGCGCGCTTCTTCTTCTTCTTCTTCTTCTACGCGGGCGGGTGGTTGCTTACAGTAGAAGAAGAAGCGCTTCCTGTTCTATGGGGGCGGGTGCTTACCTTGGCGGTTGCTTGCGTAGAAGAAGAAGCACTTCCTCTTCTACGGGGAAAAAAGATGGCGGCTGTTTACCGTAGTTGCGAGACCGAAACTTTATGAAAATTAATCTTAATATTAATCCATATATAAAGCGCACCGGGTTATAAGCCGCACTGTCAGCTTTTGAGTAAATTTGTGGTTTTTAGGTGCGGCTAATAGTGCGGAAAATACGGTAATAAATGATTGAATTATTTAAGGCTCCAGTTACTGCACATCAAATATAGTTTCAATTATTTTGGGGGGGAAATATTGCATATTTTGAGTTTTGTCCTTTGACAAAAAAGTAATAAAACATGAACAAATATTAAAAACGTATAATCAACGGACAGATCTAAAGTTGATCTAGAGATTTAAGTGTTAAATGTAAAAAAAAAAGAAAAAAGTGTGAGTTATTTTTTTATCACATTTAGTGTACTTTAGGGGGAATTTTCTTTCAACTGTCATTGCTTGAAAAATAATAAATCAAAATAATGTAATACATTATTTACCTATTAAAAACAACAACAATGTTTCCTTTGACAAAAAAAGTAATAAAACATGAAAAAATATTAAAAACTTAAAATCGACGTAAGCGTTAAATGTAAAAAAAAAAAAAAGTATGAGTTATTTTTTATCACGTTCAGATGATTTTGGTGGGAATTATTTTTTAAACCGTCATTGCTTGAAAAATAATAATGAATCAAAATAATGTTTTAAATTATTTACCTATTCAAGGCTCCAATTACACATCAAATATTCCAGTTTGAAGTATTTTTGGGGGGGAAATATTGCATATTTTGAGTGTTTGACAAAAAACAACAATGTTTTCTTTGACAAAAAGGTCATAAAACGCACATGAAAAAATTACTTTTAAATCGACGGATGTATCTAAAGTTGATCTAGAGATTTAAGCGTTGAAAGTACAAAAAAATAAAAATTCTACGACTTATTTTTAACAATTTTATTAATTGATTTTAGTGGGACCTTCTTTTCAAAAACTGTCATTGCTCAAACAGTAATAATTAATTAAATGTTATAAATTATTGACCTGTTCAAGATTCCAATTACTGCACATCAAATATTCCACTTTGAAATGGTTAAAGATAAAAAGCTGTGATGATAACCACAGAAGTGAAAGTAGGAGACATTTCTGTTTGAAGTGTGCATACAAAGGTGACTTACATCCCAACAGTGTCCACTTCCTGTCGTTTACCTTCATTTATTGTTGTTCAATCTTTAAAGAACAAAACAAAAAGGGCTAAAATAAAAGTAGTGGTTCACATGTCTGCCAGTCCAGGGTGTGCTTGAACGCCTCTCGCTCCTAAGTCAGCCGGGATAGGTTCCGGCTCACCTGTGACTCTGATGAGGACAAACGGTAAACAAAATTAATGGATGAAATGAGCAAGTAAGAGCAAATAAAACGAGAAAAGTCTCGCCTGAAATTTTCATGGGCTTACGCTAAAAGCTAGCATAAAATATTTGCATGCTTATGTTAACTTGTTATAATAGGAACAGTTAACATACTTGCAAGACGTAAACATGTCTCAAAATCCATGATTTTCAAGTTTAAATGCTCCAAATTAACACACATTTTAGCATGTTAACGTAACATGCTAACATAGGAAAAGTTGGCGTACTTCTAAGATAGCGCCAAGTATCAAAAGCCATGATTTTTAGGTTTAAATGAATGAAATTAGCAAAAACTGTTAGCATATTATTGTTAGAATGTTGTAATGGGAACAGTCGACATACTTGCAATATGAAAACATGTTTTAAAACCCATGAATTTTAGGTTTAAATTATCAAAATTAACTATAATGTTAGCATGCTAACATTAGCATGCTGACATTGGAAAAGTTAGCGTACTTCTAAGAGAGCGCCAAGTATCAAAAGTTTAAATTAATACAATTAGCAAAATAGCACAACATGTTAGCAAACTAATGTTAGCATGTTATAATAGGAACAGTGAACATACTTGCAAGATGTAAACATGTCTCAAATCCATCAATTTTAAGTTTAAATTATCAAAGTTAACTAATTGTTAGCATGCTAACTTTAGCATGCTGACATAGGAAAAGTTAGCGTACTTCTAACATAGCGCCAAGTATCAAAAGCTCTGCTTTTTAGGTTTAAATGAATAAAATTAGCAAAACAAATTAGCAAACTAATGTTAGAATGTTATAATAGGAACAGTCAACATACTTGCAAGATGGAAACATGTTTCAAAACCCATTAGTTTTAGGTTTAAATGATAAAAATGAACTAAAATGTTAGCATGCTAACGTTAACATGCTGACATAGGGAAAGTTAGCCTACTGAAATAGCGCCAAGTATCAAAAGCCATGGTTTTTAGGTTTAAATTAATAAAAATAGCAAAATAGCAAAAAAAAATAGCAAACTAATGTTAGCATGGGAACAGTGAACATACTTGCAAGATGGAAACATGTCTCAAAAACCATGAATTTTAAGTTTGAATGATCAAAATTAACTAAAATGTTAGCATTCTGACTTAGGAACAGATGGTTCAAATGAAATGAGCAAAAACTGTTAGCATATTACTGTTAGCATGTTGTAATAGGAACAGTTAACATACTTGCAAGATGGAAACAATTCTCAAAATCCATGAATTTTAAGTTTAAATGATAAAAATTAACTAAAATGTTAGCATGCTGACAAAGGGAAATTTAGCATACTAAAATAGTGCTATGTATCAAAAGCCATGATTTTTAGGTTTAAATGAATAAAAATAGCAAAACATTTTAGAAACTACCGTAATGTTAGTATGTTATCATGGGAACAGTCAACATACTTGCAAGATGGAAACATGTCTCAAAATCCATGAATTTTAAGTTTAAATGGTCAAAATTCACTAAAATGTTAGCATGCTAACGTTAACATTCTGACATATGAACAGTCAGCGTACTTCTAAGATGGTACAAATAAAATTAGCAAACATTGTTAGCATATTATTGTTAGCATGTCATAATGGGAACAGTCAACATACTTGCAAGATGGAAACGTCTCAAAATTCATGAATTTTAAGTTTAAAATCAAAATCAATGTTAGCATGCTAACATTAGCATTCTGACATAGGAAAAGTTAGCGTACTTCTAAGATGGCGGCAAAGACATGATTTTTAGGTTCAAACAAATAAAATTTGAAAAACTGTTAGCATATTATTGTTAGCATGTTGTAATGGGAACAGTCAACATACTTGCAAGATGGAAACATGTCTCAAAATCCATGAATTTTAAGTTTAAAATCAAAATTAATGTTAGCATGCTAACAGTAGTATTCTGACATAGGAAAAGTTAGCGTACTTCTAAGATGGCGGCAAGTATCAAAAGCCATTAATTTTTAGGTTGAAACGAATCAAATTTGAAAAACTGTTAACATATTATTGTCAGCATGTTATAATGGAAACAGTCAACATACTTGCAAGATAGAAAAATGTCTCAAAATCCATGAATTTTAAGTTTAAAATCAAAATTTATGTTAGCATGTTAACATTAGCATTCTGACATAGGAAAAGTTAGCGTACTTCTAAGATGGCGGCAAGTATCAAAAGCCGTGATTTTTAGGTTCAAACAAATAAAATGTGAAAAACTGTTAGCATATTATTGTTAGCATGTTATAATGGGAGCAGTCAACGTACTTGCAATATGGAAACGTCTCAAAATTCATGAATTTTAAGTTTAAAATCAAAATCAATGTTAGCATGCTAACATTAGCATTCTGACATGGGAAAAGTTAGCGTACTTCAAAGATGGCGGCAAAGACGTGATTTTTAGGTTCAAACAAATACAATTTGAAAAACTGTTAGCAGATTACTGTTAGCATGTTGTAATGGGAACAGTTAACATACTTGCAAGATGGAAACATTTCTCAAAATCCATGAATTTTAAGTTTAAATGATAAAAATTAACTAAAATGTTAGCATGCTGACAAAAGGAAAGTTAGCGTACTAAAATAGTGCTATGTATCAAAAGCCATGACTTTTAGGTTTAAATGAATAAAAATAGCAAAAAATTTTAGCAAACTAATGTTAGCATGTTATCATGGGAACAGTCAACATACTTGCAAGATGGAAACATGTCTCAAAATCCATGAATTTTAGGTTTAAATGGTCAAAATTAACTAAAATGTTAGCAAGCTAACGTTAACATTCTGACATATGAACAGTCAGCGTACTTCTAAGATGGTACAAATAAAATTAGCAAACATTGTTAGCATATTATTGTTAGCATGTTATAATGGGAACAGTCAACATACTTGCAATATGGAAACGTCTCAAAATTAATGAATTTTAAGTTTAAAATCAAAATCAATGTTAGCATGCTAACATTAGCATTCTGACATAGGAAAAGTTAGCGTTATTCTAAGACGGCAGCAAAGACGTGATTTTTAGGTTCAAACAAATAAAATTTGAAAAACTGTTAGCATATCATTGTTAGCATGTTATAATGGGAACAGTCAACGTCATTGCAAGATGGAAACATGTCTCAAAATCCGTGAATTTTAAGTTTAAAATGAAAATTAATGTTAGCATGCTAACATTAGCATTCTGACAGGAAAAGTTAGCGTACTTCTAAGATGGCGGCAAGTATCAAAAGCCGAGATTTTTTGGTTCAAATGAATACAATTTGAAAAACTGTTAGCATATTATTGTTAGCATTTTGTAATGGGAACAGTTAACATACTTGCAAGATGGAAACATGTCTCAAAATCCATGAATTTTAAGTTTAAAATCAAAATTAATGTTAGCATGCTAACATTAGCATTCTGACATAGGAAAAGTTAGCGTACTTCTAAGATGGCGGCAGGTATCAAAAGCCATTAATTTTTAGGTTGAAACGAATCAAATTTGAAAAACTGTTAGCATATTATTGTTAGCATGTTATAATGGGAACAGTCAACATACTTGCAAGATAGAAAAATGTCTCAAAATCCATGAATTTTAAGTTTAAAATCAAAATTTATGTTAGCATGCTAACATTAGCATTCTGACATAGGAAAAGTTAGCGTACTTCTAAGATGGCGGCAAGTATCAAAAGCCATGATTTTTAGGTTCAAACAAATAAAATTTGAAAAACTGTTCGCATATTATTGTTAGCATGTTATAATGGGAACAGTCAACGTACTTGCAATATGGAAACGTCTCAAAATTCATGAATTTTAAGTTTAAAATCAAAATCAATGTTAGCATGCTAACATTAGCATTCTGACAGGAAAAGTTAGCGTACTTCAAAGATGGCGAAAAAGACGTGATTTTTAGGTTCAAACAAATAAAATTTGAACTGTTAGCATATTACTGTTAGCATGTTGTAATGGGAACAGTTAACATACTTGCAAGATGGAAATATTTCTCAAAATCCATGAATTTTAAGTTTAAATGATAAAAATTAACTAAAATGTTAGCATGCTGACAAAAGGAAAGTTAGCGTACTAAAATAGTGCTAAGTATCAAAAGCCATGATTTTTAGGTTTAAATGAATAAAAATAGCAAACATTTTTAGCAAACTAATGTTAGCATGTTATCATGGGAACAGTCAACATACTTGCAAGGTGGAAACATGTCTCAAAATCCATGAATTTTAGGTTTATATGGTCAAAATTAACTAAAATGTTAGCAAGCTAACGTTAACATTCTGACATATGAACAGTCAGCGTACTTCTAAGATGGTACAAATAAAATTAGCAAACATTGTTAGCATATTATTGTTAGCACGTCATAATGGGAACAGTCAACATACTTGCAAGATGGAAACATGTCTCAAAATCCATTAATTTTAAGTTTAAAATCAAAATCAATGTTAGTATGCTAACATTAGCATTCTGACATAGGAAAAGTTAGCGTTCTTCTAAGATGGCGGCAAAGACGTGATTTTTAGGTTCAAACAAATACAATTTGAAAAACTGTTAGCATATCATTGTTAGCATGTTATAATGGGAACAGTCAACATCATTACAAGATGGAAACATGTCTCAAAATCCATGAATTTTAAGTTTAAAATAAAAATTTAAGTTAGCATGCTAACATTAGCATTCTGACAGGAAAAGTTAGCGTACTTCTAAGATGGCGGCAAGTATCAAAAGCCCTGATTTTTAGGTTCAAATGAATACAATTTGAAAAACTGTTAGCATATTATTGTTAGCATGTTATAATGGGAACAGTCAACATACTTGCAAGATGGAAACATGTCTCAAAATCCATTAATTTTAAGTTTAAAATCAAAATCAATGTTAGCATGCTAACATTAGCATTCTGACATAGGAAAAGTTAGCGTTCTTCTAAGATGGCGGCAAAGACGTGATTTTTAGGTTCAAACAAATAAAATTAGAAAAACTGTTAGCATATCATTGTTAGCATGTTATAATGGGAACAGTCAACATCATTGCAAGATGGAAACATGTCTCAAAATCCATTCAATTTAAGTTTAAAATAAAAATTTAAGTTAGCATGCTAACATTAGCATTCTGACAGGAAAAGTTAGCGTACTTCTAAGATGGCGGCAAGTATCAAAAGCCGAGATTTTTAGTTTCAAACGAATACAATTTGAAAAACTGTTGGCATGTTATTGTTAGCATGTTGTAATGGGAACAGTCAACGTACTTGCAAGATCAAAATCCACACATTTTAGCTTTAAAAGATTGAAATGAGTTGAAATGCTAGTAAAATAAGTAAGCATGCAGACTTACTTAGGGGCCAAACAGGATGAAGCCAGAGAAGGTGGTGTCGTCGTCTTCGTCCGCAAAGAGCCCGTTAAAGAGCTCCCCTCCGACCACCTGCAGCCACACCTTGTCTCCAGCCTCCAGGTGCAGCACGGCGCCCCCTGCAGCCTGGTCCTCGCTGCTCTGGTAGTGGTCGCTGGTGTGGACCACCTTGGCGCCGTTCTTCACCAGAGCCACCTTGGCGTTCCTGGAGAAGACGGTGATGTGGTAGGTGAAGAAGTAGGCGCCGGGCAGCGAGCAGGTGAACCTTCCGGTCTGGGGATCGTAATGATTTTGCCGGTTGTAGATAATCTTGTCGAAGCGGACGGGCGTGTGAGCCGGCGGGAGCTTGCTCTGCGCCGTCAGTCCCACGGAGAAAGCACTTTTGGAGAGAACACAAGCGTCTCCTTTCTCGCCCTTGTCACCCAGGTCTCCTGGGGACCCCGTCTCCCCCCGATGGCCTAGGGCGCCTTTGTGGCCTGGAACGCCCATGTCCCCTTGAGGACCTTGCCTGCCAGGGGGACCCATGGGTCCCTGAATGCCTCTGTCCCCGCGGAGGCCGGTTTCCCCCTTTAGACCCTGTGGTCCAGACCCCCCCACGCCACCTTCGGGGCCCTGGGGTCCAGGTAACCCAAGCTCGCCTTTACTTCCTTTCAAACCCACAGGCCCTTGGACTCCTTGGGGCCCCATTTTCCCAAGTGGGCCCTGCTCTCCATTGTCCCCCTTTTTCCCCTTGAGCCCCGCTGGACCAGGTGCACCTAGGAAGACAAGGAACAGTTCTAGTTCCTTCTATTTCATTTTTCAAAGTTTAAAAAAAAGTTAACACAACTTCAATTAAAAAGTTAAATGATTGTCACTAGGGATGTCCGATAAGGGCTTTTTTGCCGATATCCCGATATTGTCCAACTCTTAATTACCGATACCGATATATACAGTCGTGGAATTAACACATTATTATGCCTAATTGGGACAACCAGGTATGGTGAAGATAAGGTCCTTTTAAAAAAAAATTATAAAATAAAATAAGATAAATAAATTAAAAAACATTTCTTGAATAAAAAAAGAAAATAAAACAATATAAAAACAGTTACATAGAAACTAGTAATTAATGAAAATGAGTAAAATTAACTGTTAAAGGTTAGTACTATTAGTGGACCAGCAGCACGCACAATCATGTGTGCTTACGGACTGTATCCCTGCAGACTGTATTGATATATACTTTTTTTTATCCTTTATTTAACCAGGTAAAAATCCCATTGAGATGAAATATCTCTTTTTCAAGGGAGACCTGGCCAAGAGGGCAGCAGCAAGGTTACATAAAAAACAGTAAACACATAAAACATCACATATACAACATTAAAACTTGCTCACATGACACGTGTGCATACAGACAAGGTAGACTGCAGTCCTTTCACAGAAGCTTTAAACTCATTCAATGTAACAAGGGTTTGAAGTTCAATATTCCATTGTAGGTTATTCCAAGCCATCGGTGCTGAAAACCTAAATGCTTTCTTGCCCAGTTCAGTTCTTACTTTGGGGACGACAAATTGCAGAACATTCATTGAACGAAGATTGTGACTTCCTTGTTTCTTTGTTAAAAGACAAGATATATAAGATGAATATAATGTAGGAACCAGAATATTAATAACAGAAAGAAACAACCCTTTTGTGTGAATGAGTGTAAATGGGGGAGGGAGGTTTTTTTGGGTTGGAGCACTAATTGTAAGTGTATCTTGTGTTTTTTATGTTGATTTAATTAAAAAATAAATAAAATAAATTAAAAAATTAAAAAAACGATACCGATAATTTCCGATATTACATTTTAAAGCATTTATCGGCCGATAATATCGGACATCTCTAATAGCGACCAGCATTTTAAACACATTTTTCAGGCACACGCCTCAGAGCGATATATTTTGGTGCGTGACGTACGTTACAGTTAGCATTTTAGCATGCTCACATTATCGTGCTAGATGTTATAGCTAATTTATCAAGTATACACCTCAATGTCATATATTTCATGTATTTCACTCATGCTAACTGTAAGAATTATATTGTTAGCAAGCTGTCTTTTTAGCTTCTTTTGCTAATAGTTTTTGTTACTTAACGCTATCTGGCCAGCGTGCTGACTGTTAGCATTTCAGTTCGGTTTTGGCTCTTCAACACGAAATTTCTATGGAAATTGCATTTTCTAGTTGTTAACGTATATTTCTGACTATAAGTCGCAGTTTTTTTCATAGTTTGACCGGGGGTGCGATTTATACTCAGGAGTGACTTATGTGTGAAATTATTAACACATTACCGTAAAATATCAAATAATATTATTTAGCTCATTCACGTAAGAGACTAGACGTATAAGATTTCATGGGATTTAGCGATTAGGAGTGACAGATTGTTTGGTAAACGTATAGCATGTTCTATATGTTATAGTTATTTGAATGACTCTTACCATAATATGTTACGTTAACATACCAGGCACCTTCTCAGTTGGTTATTTATGCCTCATATAACGTACACTTATTCAGCCTGTTGTTCACTATTCTTTATTTATTTTAAATTGCCTTTCAAATGTCTATTCTTGGTGTCGGGTTTTATCAAATACATTTCCTCCAAAAATGCGACTTATACTCCAGTGCGACTTATATATGTTTTTTTCCTTCTTTATTATGCATTTTGGCCGGTGCGACTTATACTCCGAAAAATACGGTATATTGTACTGGTTCTGAAGGTGAAAAGGACCATAAATGTGGATGAGAAGATTCCTTCACTTACCCGGGTCCCCTGCGTCGCCCTTTGGGCCGTTCTTTCCCGCCAACCCTGTCAGACCAATTCCACCTAATCAGAGAGGATAAAATTTTGTATTATTAATTACGAAATGACCGCATAAACCGTGTCTTTATTTACCCGTGTCCCCCTTTTCGCCACGGAGTCCATCCCTGCCGTCTCTCCCGGGCGCCCCGTTGTGACCCGGGTCCCCGGGGATTCCGGGGTATCCGCAGGCGCAGCCTTTGCTTTGTCCCGCCTCTTGTGCGACGCAGCGGACCCCCAGCAGGAGGAGCAAGAGAGCGAGGCTGAATCTCAGCATGGCTCTGGCGAACGAGCAAACTGACAGCAGGCCGGGATGGAGATGGAGCTCATGTGGTGGAGCGCCGGGAACTTTGGACCTCTCAAGTTCTCATTTCATTGGCTGGTGGAGGTTTTTGGGTTACTTATTGAGTGCTTGAGTTACACATCTTTGCGCCAGAAGCTAATAAGAAGCTCAAATAACTCAAACATCCACACTGCAGTACAGTATTTTTCAAACGAGGGCCGCATAAAATTTTTAATTTAAATCAAAGGTGTTTGAAAAGAAATAAAAAATACATTTGAAGGATGTTTTTACAGAGCCCCTAAAGGGACATGGGGGAAATTATTTTTTTAATAATTTTATTTTATTTTGTTATTTATTTATGTATCTCGTGCGCACAGAAACTTTTTATAAAGTTATAAAAAAAATAAAAAATAAATATATATTTTTAGACATGTATCTCGTGCGCACGAGAAACTTTTTATAAATGTATTAAAAAAAATTAAAAAAAAGATTTTTTTTATTTTAGAGCACGAGATACATGTCTTAAAAAAAAAAAAAAAAAAAAATTATTAATATTTTTTTTAGACATGTATCTCATGCGCACGAGATATATGTCTAGAATTTTTTTTTTTTTTTTTATAACTTTAGAAAAAGTTTCTCGTGCGCACAAGTTACATGTCTAAAAAAAAAAAATTATAAATAAAAAAAATTCCCCCGTGTCCCTTTAGGGGCTCTGTATGTTTTGATAGATTTTGTACATTAAAGATACTAAAACCAATACAATATGGGTCAATCAATATATGCTAAACTATCTGACCCATAATTATATCATTAATTATGGGCCTGCTGCAATGCCAACCCCTCAGAGTCATAACTTGGTACGTGATACATGCTAACTGTTAGCATGCTAAAATGTTTGGCCAATTTTAGGGCCAAATTCCTCAGGGTAGTATAACTTGGTACTTGATACAAGCTAACTGTTAGCATGCAAACTTTTTTTGGTGCCAATTTTACAACCAAACACCTCAGAGTCATTAAACTTGGTACTTCATAGAAGCTAACTGTTAGCATGCTAACTTTTTTTTAGCTAATTTTACATGCGTACGCTACCTAGTCATTTTACTTGGTAAGTGATACATGCTAACATATTTTGTCAATTTTACGGCCCAACTCCTCAGGGTAGTATAACTTGGTACTTGATACAAGCTAAATGTTAGCATGCAACCTTTTTTTGTGTGCCAATTTTACAACCAATCACCTCAGAGTCATTAAACTTGGTACTTGATAGAAGCTAACTGTTGGCATGCTAACTTTTTAAGCTAACTTTACATGCGTACGTTACCTAGTCATATTACTTGGTACGTGATAAATGCTAGCATTTTTAGCCAATTTTACAGCCAAACTCCTCAGGGTGGTATAACTTGGTACTTGATACAAGCTAACTGTTAGCATGCAAAATTTTTTGTGTGCCAAATTTACAACCAATCACCTCAGAGTCATTAAACTTGGTACTTGATAGAAGCTAACTGTTAACATGCTAACTTTTTAAGCTAATTTTACATGCGTACGTTACCTAGTCATATTACTTGGTACGTGATACATGCTAGCATTTTTTGCCAATTTTACGGCCAAACTCCTCAGGGTGGTATAACTTGGTACTTGATACAAGCTAACTGTTAGCATGCTAATTTTTTTGTGTGCCAAATTTACAACCAATCACCTCAAAGTCATTAAACTTGGTACCTGATAGAAGCTAACTGTTAGCATGCTAACTTTTTAAGCTAACTTTACATGCGTACGTTACCTAGTCATATTACTTGGTACGTGATACATGCTAGCATTTTTAGCCAATTTTAGAGCCAAAATCTTTAGGGTGGTATAACTTGGTACTTGATACAAGCTAACTGTTAGCATGCAAACTTTTTTTGTGTGCCAATTTTATAACCAATCACCTCAGAGTCATTAAACTTGGTACTTGATAGAAGCTAACTGTTAGCATGCTAACTTTTTAAGCTAATTTGACATGCGTACGCTACCTAGTCATATGACTTAGTACTTGACGCATTCTGTTAGCATGCTAATGTCAGCATTTAAGTTCAGTTTGTGTATTTCAATGGCTTGCACATTTCAGGATTCACGCGCAATTTCGCCCAAAATTGGATATTCTATTTTTATCTGTAATGTTCTAACCCGGATTGTTTTTAATTTGTCTTTAGAATGTGTCGTAAAAGCTTAACCTATTGTTACTATAACAATCTACAAGGTTAATATAGGTTGCTTCTTTTTCTTCGCCTCCATTTTTATGCATTCTTTTGTATCTCTAGTTATCATTACGTATAAGTATTGTTGCATTTGAACAACTGTATTGTTGATAATAGAGGTAAATTATTGGTATTGTTCATTATCAATAGCGCTATTTCTATTGGTATTTGTAATGCTCCTTTTGTAGTGTAAAAATGCTCATTGTCATTTCCGTATTATTTATTTCACTAACTGCTTCTTTGCTATCACTTTTACCATCATATTTGTACTTATCGTATTTGCTGATATTGTTGTGTTTGCAGTTGTTTGTTTTTGTCTCCCTGTCTAATCCCCCTCTTGTCCCCACAATTTCCCCCTGTGTCTTCTTTTTTTTCCTCTTTCTATCCCTTCCTGCTCCGGCCCGGCAGCATCAAATGATAATATAAATACATTTAATGAAGTCAAATACAAATAAGGCAACAAGAGAAGTATCCTACACTTATCTTTTGTAAAGTAAATCTGAACAGCCGATATGGGCATCTACATCAACTATATGATTTGCCTGAGAAGCTGGACAGAACAAAAAAGAAGAAGAAGAAAAAAAGAATGTGTCATGGGCCACAAACGGCCCCTGGGCTGCACTTTGATATCACCATACAATGGATGTGAAATGCTAATTTAATGTTATTTACATGCTGGAGTCATCTGGAGCTGTGCAGCAGAGATAACGGCACACAACATGTTGCAAATGTTCTCCAAGCAAAAAGCTCAAATTGAATGAAGACTGTGTGCGCACACAAACTATCCACTGATGCACAGGAAACTGCTTGTAATGACTCAGCCGTCCTGCTAATCCTCTTTTTCTTTTTTTTGATATGAGAGGCAGGAGGGATGTGTGGGAGGAGCAGCAATGTACAAGCCAGATAAGACCATAACACGTACCAACACTCCACATATACAGTACAGTAAACATCATACATCACTCCATACGATTAGTTATTACTTTCATAAGAAAAATTTAATTTTAGATCGAAATTCCTAGGTAATTGGACAAAATTTGCTCACACAGCGTAAGGGCATCACTTGTGTGCTGCCCCCTATAGGTCACCCCTGGCATTTTGGCAAAACTAACGTTTTCTTTTTATTGGATTGTATTGATTTTTAATTGAAATGATTCATCACGGTTGAACTCAAATACATTTTTGTACAACCCAGGGGCGTCACTAGCTTTTAAGGACAGGGGGGGCTTAGCCCCCAGGAGATGCACAGGACGCGAGCGAACGTAGGGCACGAGCACAAAACTTCACAAACGGCTAACAAAGACTTAGAAATTATTCATTGTTATTATTATCTAAAAAATGCATGGGACGAAATGAAATGCTCTCCGGGACGATGGCTTTTAACCATTTTTTTTCTTTTTCTTTTAATGTATTTATTAATTTGACATTTTATATTAAATGTCTTGGTTTTTCCTCCCTCTGAAAATCCTATGAAATGTTTACCAAGCCATTCTATAACAATACAACAGTTATTAACGTAACAATACAATAAAAACAAATATATTTAATGTTTTTTTCATTGTTTTAACATTAGACTAATGTATATTACTTTATATAGATTCTACAAGAGTGATGTGGGCATTTTCTATATGAACGAGTCAAAGGACCGCAGGCAAGGTCGCAGAGAAAATGCGGACTGGATTTTGAGTGATGTGGGCATTTTCTATATGAACAAGTGGAATGGATTGGATACAGACACACTAAAGGGGCTCTCTCCCTTAAAGTACCAATGATTGTCTCACACACACACACACACACACACACACACACACACACACACACACACACACACACACACACACACTAGGTGTGGTGAAATGTGTCCTCTGCATTTGACCCATCCCCTTGTTCACCCCCTGGGAGGTGAGGGGAGCAGTGGGCAGCAGCGGTGCCGCGCCCGGGAATAATTTTTGGTGATTTACGCTATGAAGTGAGGGGAAACTGAGTGAATAATGACAGGTTATATGATTAATTTATTTAAACTCATATTCGGGCCACTTTATAATGAATATGTCAGCATGTATTTCTTAAAAAAATAAATAAAAATTATATAAATATATATATATATATATATATATATATATATATATGTCTTAATAAGGTTATCCAAAAAGTAGTGCTCGATACCGTAGTAGAGCGCAATATATGTATGTGTGGGGAAAAAAATCACAAGACTATTTCATCTCTACAGGCCTGTTTCATGAGGGGGGGTACCCTCAATCATCAGGAGATTTTAATGGGAGCATTCACATACCATGGTTTATATAGGGCACAGAGTGGGTGGGTACAGGCTGGTGTAGGGGCGTGGTGATTGGCTCATGTGTTACCTAGGAGGTGTTTCCGTCTGTGGCGGCATGCTGTTACAATTTACACCTTACAATAGTGGTAATAAAAGATGCAACCTATGCTTGAAAGAGAAACTGTTTATTATTTACCGTCCAGACCTGTCATCCCTCAACAAGCGCAGCGAAATTGTAACAGCATGCCGCCACAGACGGAAACACCTCCTAGGTAACACATGAGCCAATCACCACGCCCCTACACCAGCCTGTACCCACCCACTCTGTGCCCTATATAAACCATGGTATGTGAATGCTCCCATTAAAATCTCCTGATGATTGAGGGTACCCCCCCTCATGAAACAGGCCTGTAGAGATGAAATAGTCTTGTGATTTTTTCCCCCACACATACATACATATATATATATATACATATATATATATATATATATATATATATATATATATATATATATACACAAATTATTTAGGAGGGCTTAAGAATATTTTAGGGGGGCTTGAGCCCCCCTGAAATAGGCCTAACAACGCCAATGGTACAACCTACAGACTAAAATATGCTCTCACGTCACATAGCTTGCTGTCGGCAATATCTTGCAACTCTCTTCCAAACCACTAGAGGCAGTGTTTTCCGCCACAAGTCTCGTTATCTAGCTGGCAGCTTTCTACGTGGACTCAAGCTACAAGATCCACATTGTTGTTGGAGCTGGAACTCATCATTTTGAAACAACGCTTCCCGTATTTTTCGGACTATAAGTCGCAGTTTTTTTCATAGTTTGGCCGGGGGTCCGGAGCGACTTATGTGTGAAATTATTAACACATTACCGTAAAATATCAAATAATATTATCTAGCTCATTCACGTAAGAGACTAGACGTATAAAATTTCCTGGGATTTAGCGATTAGGAGTGACAGATTGTTTGGTAAACGTATAGCATGTTCTATATGTTATAGTTATTTGAATGACTCTTACTATAATGTTACGTTAACATACCAGGCACGTTCTCAGTTGGTTATTTATGCCTCATATAACGTACACTTACTCAGCCTGTTATTCACTATTCTTTATTTATTTTAAATTGCCTTTCAAATGTCTATTCTTGGTGTTGGCTTTTATCAAATACATTTCCCCAAAAAATGCGACTTATATGTTTTTTTCCTTCTTTATTATGCATTTTCGGCCGGTGCGACTTATACTCCTGAGCGACTTATACGCCGAAAAATACGGTACTTTAATTTTATATAGCGCTACAAAACCGGAGAATAAGGTTGGCTGTGTGACCCCGGAACCCGGAAATGAAGTTATAAAAAAGATGACCAATCACAACTCAACAGTCCGTGTCGCAGTTGACACAGGGTTATAATTTTATTTTGGAGGGGGAGGAGCCAGCCGGCGTCAGTCATATGGTAACCGGGACTAAGACTCCTATTTTCAAGGAATTGTTCAAATTAATTTCCATTTTGTTTTTCTAGTCCACTGCGACCCCGACAGGGACAAGCGGTGGAAAATGGATGGATAGTTTCGATCTCTGACCAAAAGAAATAGCCACCCAACAACAAAGACCGAATAGTTACCACCAACAAAGAAGAAACAGTAGGTGAACAAATGAAGAACTAGCATCCGCCAAAGAAGAAAAAATAGTTGCCAACGAAGAAGAAATATTCGCCCAACAACGAAGGAGAAATAGCAGACACCAACAAAGAGGAAATAGTCACCCAAAAAAAAAGACAGAATAGTTACCACCAACAAAGAAGAAATAGTAGGTGAACGATGAAGAAGAAATAGCATCCGCCAAAGAAGAAAAAATAGTCGCCAACGAAGAAGAAATATTCGTCAAACAACGAAGGAGAAATAGCAGACACCAACAAAGAGGAAATAGCCGCCGAACAACAAAGAAGAAATTGTCACCGAGCAACAAAGAAGAAATAGCCACAGAAAAACTAAGAATAAATAGTCGCCGAAGAACGAGGAAGAAATGGTCGCCACCAACGAAGAAGAAATAATAATCAAACAAAGAAGAAGAAATAGCCGCCGCCAACCAAGAAGAAATAATCGCCTAACAACGAAGAAGAAAACGTCGGCAAACAACGAAGAACAAATAGTCGGAAAACAACGAAGAAGAAATAGCTGTGAACAACAAAGAAATGGTTGCTGCCAACGAAGAAGGAATCGTCGCCAAACAATGAGGAAGAAATTGTCGCCACCAAGGAAGAGGAAATAATTAAAGTCAAAGAAGAAATAGCCGCCATCTAAAAATAGTTAACGAACAACGAAGGAGAAATAGCCGATCCCAACCAAGAAGAAAAAAATCACCAAACAATAAAGAAGAAATAATTGCCTAACAGCAAAAAAGAAATATCTGCCGAACAACAAAGAAGAAATGTTCGCCGCTAATGAATAAGTCGTTGCTGAACAAGAAGAAGAAAAAATCATAGAACAAAGAAGAAATAGTCACCAAAGAATGAGGAAGAAATGGTCGCGACCAAGGAAGAGGAAATAATTGCTGCCAAAGAAGAAGAAATAGCCGCCAACTAAAAATAGGAAACAAACAATGAAGGAGATAGAGCCGACGCCAACCAAGATGAAATGGTCGCCTACAAAGAAGAAACAGTTGCCAAACATAAAAGAAGAAACAGTCACGGAACAACGAAGAAGAAATAGTTGGCGAACAATGAAGAAGGAATAGTCAGTGAACAACAAAGAAGAAATGGTCGCCATCAACAAATAAGTAGTTGCTGAACAAGAAGAATAAATAGTCATAGAACAAGAAAGAAGAAATAGTCGCCAAAAAATGAGGAAGAAATGGTCGCTACCAAGGAAGAGTAAACAATTGCCCCCAGAGAAGAAAAAATAGCCACCAACTAAAATTAGTCAACAAAGAAGAAACAGTTGCTGAACATTGAAGAAGAAATAGCTGCCGAACAACAAAGAAGAAATGGTCGCCACCAACGAAGAAGTAGTTGCTAAAAAAGAAGAAATAGTCTCCAAAAATGAGGAAGAAATGGTCGCCTCCAAGAAAGAGGAAATAATTGCCCGCAACCAAGAAGAAATGACCGCCTAAAAAAAAGAAGAAACTGCTGAACATTGAAGAAAAAATAGTCGGCTAACAACGAAAAAGAAATAGTCGCCAATGAAGAAAAAAATAATTGTCGAACATTAAAGAAATAGCTGCTGAACAAGAAGAAATAGTCACAGAACAACAAATAAGAAATGGTTGCTAACAAAGAAATAGTTGTTAAACAACGAAAAATAAATAGTTGCCACCAACGAAAAAGTGTTCGAAAGCACTTCAAAAAACAACAAAAAAGGCTGTTGTATGGTAAAGAAGAGGATTTATGCTAACTTTGATGAAGACCCTGCCTGTTAAAGAATCGGAATCGTTAGGAATTTAAACAAGGAAGCGTAATCGATAAAATTGAAACCTGCAAGCTTGGTGAGGCGAGAGCATACTTCAGCCTTCAGCCAGACGGTGTCAGCAAAAATCCACACGGACTTCTGATCACATCCTTTATTTCCTGCCAGTAAATATAAACATAGTGAAAAATACAAACATAAAAGTGCACAAGACACTGACTCGCTAGCTCATAAAACACCTCCACGCCATTTTATTTAAAAAAAACAACAACTAATTATAGCATCAACAGAAATCTACTACGTTTGCAGGCCGGTCCACCGGGACCCGGTCCTGGTCTAGAAGCCATGAAGCAGGCACAAGGTGAAGAGGAATACTGCGACACACCCCGTCAGCCATTGTGATCGCTAAAGGTGAGGAAGAATACATGGCATGCTTTGACGGCACATGAGGAACACACATGGCCTGAGGATCATCAGGTTTTACTCTAACATGAAATAATAAAAAGGTACGGAGACAGTTTGAGGTAAGTGAGTTCTGCAAACGGGAGAGAGGCTCCGAGCTACACAAGCAGCAGGTTAGTAGAAACAAGCAAGCTAGAGCAGGAAGGTGCTGGTCTACATGATCTGACGGTGCATACCGTAGCCCGTCATACCCGACTGGGAGGCGCCGCGGTTGCTTCCCATCTGCAGGCTGATCAGACTCTGGCCTTGGCGCAGCTGCTCCTCCGTGAACTCTCTCCGGTAGCCCTGGGCTTTCCTGCACCGCCCAACGGGGGTTAGACTGTGGGGGGACCCACACGGACGTAGAGAAGAGGCGGTTTACCTGTGGAACCAGTCTGGGTCTCCTTTGTACTGCCCGTCGTCCTTGGTGACGGCCACGCTCCCCAGGGCCATGAGGGTCCTCTGCACGGCGGCCATGTCCTTCCCTGCGTGACACCGCCGGTTGACAGGAAGCCCAACACAAAGACGGCGTGGAGAGTCTGAGGGTTTACCTTCCCAGAGGTCGACCGTCTGGAATATGTCAGTGGTGGTGACGCCGTAGGCCTCTGCCGCCTGCAGGAACAGCGAGATCTTCTCCATTTGCTTGAAGGCCATTTGGGATTCTGGAATCTTCTTGATAGGCTCCTTGCCCTTCGGATGGAGGCTGTTGATGAGTCGGCACAGGATCTGGAAACAACAACATCAAATACACAACTTCATCAGGTCTAATTCACTTTTACAAATATAATGCAGTCATACCTCAGAATAGGAGCTCACTATATATTTTTGGAAAATAAGCCGCTACTTTTTACCTATGTGTACAGCTCTGGTAATGGGTACATTCGCACCTACCCGCACAAATGTACTTCAAAATGTAACAATCAAAATAAATATGACCTTTTTTGTTTACTAGGGCATGCATATATAATGTGCATTAGTTTGACCATTTAAAATCAACAATAATAAAAAGGAGATGCTTGGAAATAGCATAAAAATGCCCCAAAAACTTGGAAAAACGCGATTCTTAGCGTTACTTTTTGGTGTAACCATCATGAGCGTTTTGTTCAGGTATATTCCTTTTACATTTTGATAAATCATCATATTTATGTATTACTAAGTTTAAATAGGTATTGATCAATCTTTAAGCTGTGTGTATTTGATTTTCAGTTTGCTTTTGACATCTTATTTAGAATTGTAGTTGAAACTTTTACAACCTTGTGTTGCGCTCATGATGGCGTAACCAAACTAGATTTCATTTAATGATCTTATTTTGAATATTTATTCCTTTTTTTACATTTAGTATATTTAAATATTCATACATTTCAAATATCAATAAGACGCAATTGTCTTCATCTTATAGGGTAATGTTTAGTTACACCAAGTCATGAGCGTAACACTAAGCTTCATCACTTTGACTTGTAATATCTCTAATTCTGGTGGTGGTTTATGCTTTTTTCTTTTTGGAACATGTACTATACATATAATACAATAAAGTCCAATAGAAAATTATGTTTCTAGCAATACTTTAATTTTGCCTTTGAAAGTAACA
This sequence comes from Nerophis lumbriciformis, assembly GCF_033978685.3. NCBI lineage: Eukaryota > Metazoa > Chordata > Actinopteri > Syngnathiformes > Syngnathidae > Nerophis > Nerophis lumbriciformis. The sequence continues at coordinate 45,244,609 of NC_084554.2, forward strand.
CTCCAATGTCCATTATTAGAGCTGTACACCTATGCTTTGAACCCTGCAGCTTATAAAACGGTGCAGCTAATTTACCGATTTTACTCCCGTGTTGTTTTGTATTCAACAAATAGTTTCCAACACTTGAAAGGTGTGTTATTGCCTGTGCTGTACTGTCATCTTTTGGATGAGTTCGCTCACTGCAGTTGCTGTGGCTTGAAAATGTACTTCCTGTTTTTTTGCCTTGAACCGAAAGTATTTTGCATTTCGTCTATTTGTCTGTAGCGTTTCTGTTCCAAATGATTCTTCTTCAAGCAACGTTTGTAAACTATCTCATGGACTAGTTTGCCCACTGCAGATGTCCTTCCATTTACGCATACTTGCCAACCCTCCCGGATTTTCCGGGAGACTCCCGAAATTCAGCGCCTCTCCCGAAAACCTCCCGGGACAAATTTTCTCCCGAAAATCTCCCGAAATTCAGGCGGACCTGAGTGACGTGTCGACAGCCTGTTTTCAAGTCCACTTTCCCACAATATAAACAGCGTGCCTGCCCAATCACGTTATAACTGTAGAATGATCGAGGGCGAATTCTTAGTTTCTTGTGTGGGTTTATTGCTAGGCAGTTTCATTAACGTCCTCCCAGCGCGGCAACAACACACAACAGCAGTAGTCACGTTTTCGTCTACCGTAAAGCAGTTAGTCTGCCGTAAACAGCAATGTTGTGACACTCTTAAACAGGACAATACTGCCATCTACTGTACATGCATATGTGACAATAACATCTACGGCTTTTAGAGAGTGCAGTGCACAACTGCGCACACAACAAGGAGACGACGCAGAATGCATCATCAGAGAGGGTGTTCAGCATGGTTAGAAAAATAGTGACAGAGAATTGAACAAGGATGGACAATTCAACCCTTAACTCAACAATGAGTAGATGAGTGTTATGTGTGTGTATATGTGTAAATAAATGAACACTGAAATTCAAGTATTTCTCATATATATATATATATATATATATATATATATATACATATATACACAGTAGCTAGAATTAACTGAAAGTCAAGTATTTCTTATATATATATATATATATATACACACACACACAGGTAAAAGCCAGTAAATTAGAATATTTTGAAAAACTTGATTTATTTCAGTAATTGCATTCAAAAGGTGTAACTTGTACATGATATTTATTCATTGCACACAGACTGATGCATTCAAATGTTTATTTCATTTAATTTTGATGATTTGAAGTGGCAACAAATGAAAATCCAAAATTCCGTGTGTCACAAAATTAGAATATTACTTAAGGCTAATACAAAAAAGGGATTTTTAGAAATGTTGACCAACTGAAAAGTATGAAAATGAAAAATATGAGCATGTACAATACTCAATACTTGGTTGGAGCTCCTTTTGCCTCAATTACTGCGTTAATGCGGCGTGGCATGGAGTCGATGAGTTTCTGGCACTGCTCAGGTGTTATGAGAGCCCAGGTTGCTCTGATAGTGGCCTTCAACTCTTCTGCGTTTTTGGGTCTGGCATTCTGCATCTTCCTTTTCACAATACCCCACAGATTTTCTATGGGGCTAAGGTCAGGGGAGTTGGCGGGCCAATTTAGAACAGAAATACCATGGTCCGTAAACCAGGCACGGGTAGATTTTGCGCTGTGTGCAGGCGCCAAGTCCTGTTGGAACTTGAAATCTCCATCTCCATAGAGCAGGTCAGCAGCAGGAAGCATGAAGTGCTCTAAAACTTGCTGGTAGACGGCTGCGTTGACCCTGGATCTCAGGAAACAGAGTGGACCGACACCAGCAGATGACATGGCACCCCAAACCATCACCCAACCATGCAAATTTTGCATTTCTTTTGGAAATCGAGGTCCCAGAGTCTGGAGGAAGACAGGAGAGGCACAGGATCCACGTTGCCTGAAGTCTAGTGTAAAGTTTCCACCATCAGTGATGGTTTGGGGTGCCATGTCATCTGCTGGTGTCGGTCCACTCTGTTTCCTGAGATCCAGGGTCAACGCAGCCGTCTACCAGCAAGTTTTAGAGCACTTCATGCTTCCTGCTGCTGACCTGCTCTATGGAGATGGAGATTTCAAGTTCCAACAGGACTTGGCGCCTGCACACAGCGCAAAATCTACCCGTGCCTGGTTTACGGACCATGGTATTTCTGTTCTAAATTGGCCCGCCAACTCCCCTGACCTTAGCCCCATAGAAAATCTGTGGGGTATTGTGAAAAGGAAGATGCAGAATGCCAGACCCAAAAACGCAGAAGAGTTGAAGGCCACTATCAGAGCAACCTGGGCTCTCATAACACCTGAGCAGTGCCAGAAACTCATCGACTCCATGCCACGCCGCATTAACGTAGTAATTGAGGCAAAAGGAGCTCCAACCAAGTATTGAGTATTGTACATGCTCATACTTTTCATTTTCATACTTTTCAGTTGGCCAACATTTCTAAAAATCCCTTTTTTGTATTAGCCTTAAGTAATATTCTAATTTTGTGACACACGGAATTTTGGATTTTCATTTGTTGCCACTTCAAATCATCAAAATTAAATGAAATAAACATTTGAATGCATCAGTCTGTGTGCAATGAATAAATATAATGTACAAGTTACACCTTTTGAATGCAATTACTGAAATAAATCAAGTTTTTCAAAATATTCTAATTTACTGGCTTTTACCTGTATATATATATATATATATATATATATATATATATATATATATATATATATATGTATGTGTGGGAAAAAAATCACAAGACTATTTCATCTCTACAGGCCTGTTTCATGAGGGGGGGTACCCTCAATCATCAGGAGATTTTAATGGGAGCATTCGCATACCATGGTTTATATAGGGCACAGAGTGGGTGGGTACAGGCTGGCCTAGGGGCGTGGTGATTGGCTCATGTGTTACCTAGGAGGTGTTTCCGTCTATGGCGGCATGTTGTTACAATTTCGCTGCGCTTGTTGAGGGATGACAGGTCTGGACGGTAAATAATAAACAGTTTCTCTTTCAAGCATAGGTTGCATCTTTTATTACCACTATTGTAAGGTGTGCTGGATGCAAGAATTTGCCATGTTATTGAATATTCAACATTATTGTCTTTGAGGTCCCAAATGTGTTTGCTGAGTTCTGTGGTATTTCGCAGGTTTTTGTTCCTGAAAGAAGCCTTGTGATTGTTCCATCTGGTTTTGAATTCTCCCTCGGTTAATCCTACATATGTGTCGGATGTGTTAATGTCCTTGCGTATTACCTTAGATTGGTAGACAACTGATGTTTGTAAGCACCCCCCGTTGAGAGGGCAATCAGGTTTCTTTCGACAGTTACATCCTTTGTTGGTTTTGGAGTCGCTCTGTCTGGGGGTCGACGGCTCATTTGCAATTGTTTTGTTGTGGTTTGAGATGATTTGTCGTATATTGTTCATACAGCTGTAGCTCAATTTAATGTTGTTCTTGAATACTTTTCTTAGGGTGTTGTCTTTGGGAAAGTGTTTGTCAATCAGATTGAGGAATTTGTGTCCAATGTTCGTTGAGACGTTTTTGCTGTATAGGGGGTTGTACCAGATGATGTCGTTTCGTTTTCTGTTCTTTTTTGGCTGGTTTCCTGGCGTGGGTTCATAGGTGAGGGTGAAATTGTATCCGCTTTCATCAAGGACTTTTTGGTACGGGGGGGTTGCTTGGTCAAATTCAGCTTTGCTAGATGACAGCATCGATAGCCTTTTATTGATTCCGGTAGGTATTCTTTTCGTGGTGGTGGGTGGGTGGTTGCTGTCATGGTGCACGTATTGGAGTGTTGTGTTGGGTTTCGTGAATGGTTGGTAGCTGTTATTTCTCAGGTTGAAAGTGACGTCAAGGAAGTTGACGGTTTGCTTGTTGGCTTCAATCGTGATCCGTAGGCCGTTCTCTTTGAAAATTTGGCATATGCGCTTCTTGGTATTCTCGCTGCTCCTTGGCGAGGCGCGACACACTGCCAGTCCGTCATCACGGTAAATACCTTCCTTCTTAGGAAGTGTTCCGTCTTTTCTATGAGCCTTAGCTTGTAGTCATTCTGCGCGGGTATGGGAATGTTCTTCGTGGAGTAGTCGATGTTGAATTTTTCCATTTCTGATCGTCGTACAGTGCTCAACAAATGTCAATTTGGAGCGGAGTATATGTCTTAATAAGGTTATCCAAAAAATAGTGCTCGATACCGTAGTAGAGCGCAATATATGTATGTGTGGGAAAAAAATCACAAGACTATTTCATCTCTACAGGCCTGTTTCATGAGGGGGGGTACCCTCAATCATCAGGAGATTTTAATGGGAGCATTCGCATACCATGGTTTATATAGGGCACAGAGTGGGTGGGTACAGGCTGGCCTAGGGGCGTGATGATTGGCTCATGTGTTACCTAGGAGGTGTTTCCGTCTATGGCGGCATGTTGTTACAATTTCGCTGCGCTTGTTGAGGGATGACAGGTCTGGACGGTAAATAATAAACAGTTTCTCTTTCAAGCATAGGTTGCATCTTTTATTACCACTATTGTAAGGTGTGCTAGATGCAAGAATTTGCCATGTTATTGAATATTCAACATTATTGTCTTTGAGGTCCCAAATGTGTTTGCTGAGTTCTGTGGTATTTCGCAGGTTTTATATATATAAGCATATATATATATATATATATATATATATATATATATATATATATATATATATATATATGAAATACTTGACATGGTGAATTCTAGCTGTAAATATACTCCTCCCCTCTTAACCACGTCCCCCCCCTCTGGAAATCAAAGGTCTCAAGGTTGGCAAGTATGATTTACGGGTAGTGCTTTTTCTTCTCTACGTGTTCATGCTCTACTTGTATGAATTCTTTATTTATCACTCCAAGCAACGCTTGTAAATTTTTACAATATAACTAAAACAATTCTTACTTACTAAACCGTCCCATGTGTGATGTCTGCAGGAGTGTTTTCTTGCATATTTGTACGTGCTATCTCGACGTAATCAAGCTAGCGTCGTTTACATGAGCTAATATACCAACACGTTTAAGAGTGTCTGTGTTAAAATTATTAACTAACAATGGCATTCTTTTTGTATTGTTTCAGTTTCGTAAATTCAACAAAACACCACTGTGGAGTTATGGAGTCTGTTTAGCTGATTGGAGAGCGAGCTTCCGCAGCTAGTGGATCCATGACGATGACTTCTGTTTTGTTCCATCAGCCATTTTGTATTACAGACACCGTTTGGAAACAATAAAGGTATGTAAATAAACATGTTCAAAATATTTCTGTGTCAATAACATATTTATCTGCGGCTTATAGTCCGGGGCAGCTTGTATACTGGTGCACTCTATAATCCGAAAAAATTGGTATTATTAATAGAAACTAAGAGTTTGGTTACTTATTAAATAGGGATATATATATAAAAAAAAGATTCACATATAACCAAATGGCAAAAGGGCTGGTGCTTAAGCAGTGGTTGTTACTATCTACTTTACTTATTATTCTTAAACAGTGGTTATTACTATCTACTTTACTTATTATTCTTAAACAGTGGTTATTACTATCTACTTCACTAATTATTCTTAAGCAGTGTTTATTACTATCTACTTCACTAATTATTCTTAAGCAGTGGTTATTACTATCTACTTGACTAATTATTCTTAATCAGTGGTTATTACTATCTTGGTTATTACTATCTACTTGACTAATTATTCTTAAACAGTGTTTATTACTATCTACTTCACTAATTATTCTTAAACTGTGGTTATTACTATCTACTTCACTAATTATTCTTAAACAGTGTTTATTACTATCTTGGTTATTACTATCTACTTCACTAATTATTCTTAAACAGTGTTTATTACTATCTACTTCACTAATTATTCTTAAACTGTGGTTATTACTATCTACTTCACTAATTATTCTTAAGCAGTGGTTATTACTATCTACTTCAGTAATTATTCTTAAGCAGTGGTTATTACTATCTACTTCACTAATTATTCTTAAGCAGTGGTTATTACTATCTACTTCACTAATTATTCTTAAACAGTGTTTATTACTCTCTATTTCAGTAATTATTATTAAGCAGTGGTTATTACTATCTACTTCACTAATTATTCTTAAGCAGTGGTTATTACTATCTACTTCAGTAATTATTATTAAGCAGTGGTTATTACTATCTACTTCACTAATTATTCTTAAACAGTGGTTATTACTATCTACTTCACTATTCTTAAACAGTGTTTATTACTATCTACTTCACTATTCTTAAACAGTGGTTATTACTATCTACTTCACTAATTATTCTTAAGCAGTGTTTATTACTATCTACTTCACTAATTATTCTTAAGCAGTGGTTATTACTATCTACTTCACTAATTATTCTAAACAGTGGCTATTACTATCTACTTCACTAATTATTCTTAAACAATGGTTATTACTATCTACTTCACTAATTATTCTTAAACAGTGGTTATTACTATCTACTTCACTAATCATGCTTAAGCAGTTATTACTATCTACTTCACTAAATATTCTTAAATAGTGGTATTACTATCTACTTCACTAATTATTCTTAAACAGTGGTTATTACTATCTACTTCACTAATTATTCTTAAGCAGTGTTTATTACTATCTACTTCACTAATTATTCTGAAACAGTGTTTATTACTATCTACTTCACTAATTATTCTTAAGCAGTGGTTATTACTATCTACTTCACTAATTATTCTTAAGCAGTAGTTATTACTATCTACTTCACTAATTATTTTTAAGCAGTGTTTATTACTATCTACTTCACTAATTATTCTTAAGCAGTGGTTATTACTACCGTATCTACTTCACTAATTATTCTTTAACAGTGTTTATTACTATCTACTTCACTAATTATGCTTAAGCAGTGGTTATTACTATCTACTTCACGAATTATTTTTAAGCAGTGTTTATTACTATCTACTTCACCAAATATTCTTAAGCAGTGGTTATTACTATCTACTTCACTAATTATTCTTAAACAGTGGTTATTACTATCTACTTCACTAATTATTATTAAGCAGTGATTACTATCTACTTCACTAATTATTATTTAGCAGTGGTTATTACTATCTACTTCACTAATTATTTTTAGCAGTGTTTATTACTATCTACTTCACTAATTATTCTTAAGCAGTGTTAATTACTATCTACTTCACTAATTATGCTTAAGCAATGGTTATTGTGAAGTGAAGTGAATTATATTTATATAGCGCTTTTCTCTAGTGACTCAAAGCGCTTTTACATAGTGAAATCCATTATCTAAGTTACATTTAAACCAATGTGGGTGGCACTGGGAGCAGGTGGGTAAAGTGTCTTGCCCAAGGACACAACGGCAGTGACTAGGATGGCAGAAGCTGGGATCGAACCTGGAACCCTCAAGTTGCAGGCACAGCCACTCTACCAACCGAGCTATACCGCCCCTATACTATCTACTTCACTATTCTTAAACAGTGGTTATTACTATCTACTACACAAATTATTCTTAAACAGTGGTTATTACTAACTATTTCACAAATTATTCTTAAGCAGCGGGTATTACTACTTCAGTAATTATTCTTAAGCAGTGGTTATTACCAACTATTTCACAAATAATTATTTTTTTGAAAACTTAAATGAAATACTGTTATAAGTTTTATTTTACGTGATGAGAGTTGATAAAATGTTGCTGCCGCTCCTGTCTTTTATCATCTGATATATTTTCTTCCACTCACTATTCCGTCCATCAGCCATTGCTGGAAGCCCTGCCTGCCCGTCGCAGGCTTCTCCACGCCGCCTCCACACTGGGCCACGATCCAATCCACCAGCCTCTGCTCCAGGTCCGGGTCGTACTTCTGCTCGATCTTCTCCTGCACCTCCCGGCTCAGTCCGTAACTGGGTCCTCTGTTCGCCATAGCAACGGTCCAACACTCACCTAAAAGGAACACACACACAAAAACTTATAGAGCAGGGATCCTCAAACTGTGGTACGTGGGCTCCATCTAGTGGTACACCACAGAATCACTTGAATAAAGTATTTATATTCCTAAATTCAAACACAGTGTGACTGTTCAAACTGTGTGTTGTTACAGCGGCCAAAAATATTAAATATACTTGCAAAATTACCATATCTGCCTTGGTTTTAATGAATACTTAGGCCTACTACGCTACTGTATTTTAATGTTGGTCATTATGGTGGTACTTGTGTTTTCTGAGGTGGTTTGAGAACCACATGTTTAGGACACAAAATTAGGGAAACCTGCAAAATAAAAGATAGGTGAATAAAAAGATCATTTAACAATGTTTATTACATATCAGTATTATGCCAAATTAACAAACATATTGTTACATGATACGTCAATTAAAGCAGGGGTGACCAGCGTGTGGCCCGGGGGCCATTTGCAACACGCAGCTTAATTTTAACGGGCCGCAGCACATTCTAAAAATATTATTAAAAAAACAAAACATAAATAATGGAATAAAAGAACAAACAGGTGAAATGTAACAATACAACATTGCAATGTTGACTCTCAAAGCTACCATGCAGGCTGTTTTTTTCTGTAAAACTGTCATTGATCAAAAAATATGTAATAACATCAATTAATTAATTAAATATAATAATAATAAATCAATGTTATGAATTATTGACCGATTCAAGGCTCTAATTACTTCACAACAAATGTCCCACTTGTGTGTGTTTGCCATATAAAAAAAAGTTTTCTTTGACAAAAAGAGCATTAAAAAGGCGCTATATAAATCTAATCCATTATTATTTTTATTATTACTATAAACAAACAAAAAACATTAAAAAAATTGTTTTTAAGTATTATTGGCCGATAGGTCTGAAGTAAATCTAGAGATTTAAGCGTTGAGAGTAAAAAAAAAGAAAATAAAAATGTACTTATTTTTAACACTTTTATGAGTGCCGCTCTTTTGCATCCCTGAGAATTTTAGTAGGATTTTTTTTTCAAACAGTCATTGTTAAAAAAATAATAATACTGACTCAAAATCAATGTTGCTATGAATTATTGACCTATTTAAGGCTCCAACTACTTCACATTAAATATTCCACTTTGAAATATTTGTTGGAGTCATTATTGCATATTTTGTGTGTTTGCCATTAAAAACATGTTTTCTTTGACAAAAAGGGCATAAAATAAACAAAAAAACATGGAAAAAATAATAATAAAATACTTACAATCGGCAGATAGATCTGAAGTTGATCTAGACATGTAAGCGTTGACAGTAAAAATACAAAATGTATCACTTATTTTCAACACTTTAATAAGTGGGCCCTTTTGGATACCCAATCATTTTAGAGGATTTTTTTTTGGAAACTGTCACTGCTCAAAAAATAATAATGAATTAACATCAAATATTACACGGTGGAAATCTTTTTCAGGAAAATATTGCATATTTAGTTTTTTTTACCATAAAATCAGGGTTTTGGGGAAAAAAAAGGCATAAAACATTTGTTTATATTATTTAAATTGACAGATCTGAAGTTGATCTAGAGATTTACGCTTTGAATAAAAAAAAAAAAAAAAAAAAATATATATATATATATATATATATATATATATATATATATATATATATATATATACATACACACACCGGTATATATATATATATATATATATATATATATATATATATATATATATATATATATATATATATATATATATATAAATAACACTTTTATAAGTGGGCCCTTTTTGATCTTCAATACATTTAGTGGGACTTCATTTTAAATCTGTCATTGCTCAAAAAATAATAATGAATTCAAATCAATGTTATAAATTATTTACCTATTTAAGGCTCCAATTACTTCACATCGAATATTCCACTTTGAAAATCTTTTAGAGAAAATATTGCATATTTTGTGTTTTTACCATTAAAAATAGGGTTTTGACAAAAAGGGCATAACATTTTTTTTTTAATCTTAAATTGACACAGACCTGAACCTGATCTAGAAATGTAAGTTTTGAATAAGAAAAACATTAAAAAAATTAATATATGACTTATTTTTAACGCTTATATAAGTGGGCCCTTCGGGATCCATAAGAATTTTTGTAGGATTATTTCTAACTGTCATTACTCCAAAAATAATAATTTAAATTAATTAGTTAATTACCTATTTAAGGCTCCAATTACTTCACATATTTTTGGGGAAAATATTACACAAAAAGGGCATAAAACATAAAAAGTTAAACAAATAAATAGATCTGAAGTTAATCTGGAGTTGATGACCTATTTTTAACCTTTTCAGGTCCCCGGAACCCAAACTTGAGTGGATCCCTAAAGGTGAAAAAAATCTGTGTATTATTGGTTTTGAAAATAAAAAATAACATGCTTTGACTTTTCAGTGGCAAAAGTTCAAGCTAACCGGCCTTGCATTGTGCAGGCATACCTAATAAAGCGCAGCATCATCTAAGGAGGGGGAGGGCTCGAGGCTGGAAGGGTGTGGTCCCTGCCTGGCAGATGTCCCATAGAGGGACTTGGTCGCTATGGCGACCCTGTCAATCGAAGCCGTTTTCCGGCATGCTGTAAAAGTGCAACGCAAATGAGAGGATGCCCATTGCGCAGCGTTTCTATTTATAGCCTGCGGGAGAAGACTCAATCATGTGGGCCATTTAAAAGAATACGTGTCCACTTCCGTGCAACAGGAACTATGTTTTTACAATGTGACATGAGTCAAAGTCAAATGAGCAATTAGCCATGATAAACACACACACACACTTACACAAACATACACACACAGGAGGGTTTGCTGTACTCACAGGAGAGGATCAGTGCTCGTCAATTCCACGCAGGCTGCTGCTGGAGCATCCATGAAGGGCAGCACAGGCGTGTCGGGGCTGTCCAAGCTGGCTGTTTGTCAGTCTCAGTGTGTCCGGGAGGGGCGAGCCACGCCTTTTATACGGGCACCTCGTCCGAGGGGAGGAGGGTCTCAGACAGGACCATGTGACTGGTCGCAGCCGGTCAGTGCAGCGTGGAGCGATGAGCAGCCGCACCATGGATGGTTGGCAACTACTATCATTCTGCCTTTACTGTGCCTCGTTAAGCAACGGTGAAAATGTAAGGAAAAAGAGCGAGAAGACGTAAGGCGGGGGTCTCGAACTCACTTTACCTGGGGGCCACTGCAGGTAGAATCAGGGTGTATTCACTTCTGAACCCCAAGACTACATGTCTTAGAGGGGAACTGCACTTTTTAAAATCAAATATTCCACTTGTTTGCCATATAAAACACACGTTTTCTTTGACAAAAAGGGCATAAAACAAACAAAAAACATACAAATTTGAAAAAATAACCAAACAGATCTGAAGCTGATCTAGAGATTTAAGCGTTGTAATTAAAATAAAAAAATATAGAACTTATTTTTTTTGACACTTTTGAGTGGATTCCAGATAATTTTAGTGGGATATTTTTTAACCTGTCATTGCTTAAAAAAATAATTATTGATCAATTTAAGCTTCCAATCAATTCACATTAAATATTCCACTTTGAAAATGTGTGTTTTTATAATAAAAAACTGGGTTTTCTCTGACAAAAAGGGCATAAAACATGCTTTTAATGTAGACCTGAAGTTGATGTTGGATTAAAAAAAAATAAATAAATAAAATTAAAAAAAAGAAGAAGAATATACGACTAATTTCTAACACTTTTATAAGGGGGCCCTTTTGGATCGCTAATAATTTTAGTGGGATTTTCTTTTAAACGGTCATTGCACAAAAAAATTATAATGAATTCAAATACATTTAGTAAATTGCTCCAATTCAAATAAAAAATTCCAATATTAAATATTTTTGGGGAAAATATTGCATCTTTTATGTGTTTGCCATAAAATATAAATTTTCTTTGATAAAAGGGCATAAAAAACATGCAAAAATACAAACTTTTAATTAACGGATATATCACAAGTTGATCGAGACTTTAGAGACTTAAAGGGGAACTGCACTTTTTGGGGGGGAATTTTGCCTATTGTTCACAATCATTATGAAAGACATGACGACGGATGGATTTATTTATTTATTTAATGCATTCTACCTCGTAAATAAAAGCCAGAGGTCCACTATTTGGCCCATTAAAACCCAATAAAAAAAACATCCAAAAAGCGCCAACAATACTCCATTTACATTTCAGGACTTGAATATTACCAAGTATTGGCGGTATTGTTATTATAAGCACTAACTTTCTTGTTTCCTTCCTCGTCATAAATCATGCCTCTCCCCTGGATAGTAAAAGGCTGAGGACGTATTCCAACGAGTTGGTACACTTAGACAGCCAATTTAGACCCGGGAATGGCAAGAACGACACGAAAAAGATGCTCTCCACGAGGATTTTGAGTCATTCTTCATCTAAATGGGAATATATGAACATCCTAATGGCAGCGGACATTGTACAGTAAGTGATGTTTTATTATGTGTGTTGGCTCTCATGAAGTCTGCAGTGATTAATAATCAGTGATGAAGAAAAAATAAAGCAGAAACTGTGATGTGTTATTGAAATGCGTGGCGAATTCTTAAAATGAGCAAATACATAAATATTAAATGTTATTATAAATGTTACTACATCACATATGAAAAATCAAAAAACGCAAGGGCCATTTTGACATATATATATATTTTTTTACAAAATAAAAAACTAATTCTATAAAAAGACATTAATCAAAACTTAGTGTCAGCTTTGGTTTATAGGTAGGGACGGGTGCCGTTAACATTTTAACTGATACGGTACCAATTTTATTATTTTTTCTTTTTTCTTTTATGAAATTTAGATCAGATCTACATTATGTGTCAATTGTACAATTAAAAAAGAATAAATGTTTTATGCCCTTTTTGTCAGAGAAAACCCAGTTTTTAATTATAAAAACACATTTTCAAAGTGGAATATTTGATGTGAAGTAAATGGATCCTTAAATAGGTCTAAAATTCATCTAAATGGGAATATACATTTTAATTTTCCTGAGGGAACTCTCCTGAAGGAATCATTAAAGTGCTATCTAACGGCGTGGCGAAGTTGGTAGAGTGGCCGTGTCAGCAATCGGAGTGTTGCTGGTTACTGGGGTTCAACCCCCACCTTCTACCATCCTAGTCACGTCCGTTGTGTCCTTGGGCAAGACACTTCACCCCTTGCTCCTGATGGCTGCTGGTTAGCGACTTGCATGGCAGCTCCCGCCATCAGTGTGTGAATGTGTGTGTGAATGGGTGAATGTGGTAATACTGTCAAAGCGCTTTGAGTACCTTGAAGGTAGAAAAGCGCTATACAAGTATAACCCATTTATTTATTATTTATTTATCTATCTATATATGAACATCCTAGCAGTCGGCATCCCAATGACTGCAGACCTTGTTCAGTAAGTGATGTTTAGTATGTGTTGGCTCTCATATAGTCTGCAGTGAGTAATAAACAGTGATGAAGAAAAAAATAAAGCAAATGTTGTGATGCGTTTTTGAAGTTAATGCGCCGCGTATGCTTAAAATGAGCAAAATACACAAATACTATGTTATTATAAATGTGCCTGTTACTACATTACATGTATACTTACTTACTTTGAAAAATCAAAGGGCCATTGTGACAGTTTTTTGTTTCGAAAAAAAAAAAATGCTATAAAAAGACATTATTACCGTAATCAAAACTTAGTGTCAGCTTTGGATTATAGGTAGGGACGGGTGCTGTAAACATTTGAACTGATACAGTACCAATTCTCAATACCGGTACTCAATGGTACCAATTTTCGGTATTTGTGTTCATAAATGTTCATTGAAAATACAAAAATGTAAATGTAATATTTTAAAATGTGCTGATTATGATAACTGTGCTGTCCAGTTCTTAGATTGTTTTCTTATTACATAAGACATTAGATGGCAGTGGTGTATAAGCTATCCATGGTATGTTGTCTAACCAAGAAGTAGCTTTTTCCAGGAAGCCGAATGTGGTATGATGCGCCCTACAAAGTGTTTGTACTGTATGTATTGCGTGTATTACACACCAGCGGTTTGATTTTAACAGTAATCTTAGTCGTAGTTTCCTTTACCAAATTTAGAGGTGTTAAAATCGCCATGTAAAATCGCTAGTGCTAATAGTAGCAAGTCTATGGCAAATCCAGTGTGAATTAGCACCAAGCTAGCGCATTTTGGAAGCGTGAAGCCCTACTTTAGGTGTGAGCGTTTTGTACCAAGCATACTTGCTTTGTTGCTGTTGAAAATTCCAACATTACTGAGAGGGAGTTTGGCTGAGTCCGCTCTCAGTGCTGCTTGACTGATAGTTCACGTGACGTCACATGGAACAAAGGTATCAAATTAAGGACCCGTTTGATTTTACATGAATTGACACTTGGTAGTACAGACGGAATTCGACCTGTGCCGATAAATATACCGAATTCGGTACCCATCCTATTTATAAGTGACAGGTTGTATTATTATTAATCATTAATAACATTTTAGCTTTTTCTTTATTACATTATGTATTTTTATCCCTTATTCTTACATTTTTAACATTGTTTTTTTCCGACAATCCATCAAAACTCGCGCAAATGGTCCCTTGGCCGCACTTTGGACACCCCTGTAATAACTAATTGGAGCACAATTTGCTACCTATAGCACAAAAGTTTTATTTGTTAGTTTATATGTAATGTCTGTTTTTAACTTTTTTTTTTTTTGGTACAAAATAAGAAAAAAATCAAAATGGCCCCTGCATTACAAAAGAAAAAGAAAAAAATAAGTAATTTCTAACACTCTACCCGTAGCAAATCCAGAAATAATCTTTTAGTAGGGATGTCCGATAATGGCTTTTTGCCGATATCCGATATTGTCCAACTCTTAATTACCGATACCGATATATACAGTCGTGGAATTAACACATTATTATGCCTAATGTGGACAACCAGGTATGGTGAAGATAACGTCCTTTTTAAAAAAAATAATAAAATAAAATAAATAAATTAAAAACATTTTCTTGAATAAAAAAGAAAGTAAAACAATATAAAAACAGTTACATAGAAACTAGTAATTAATGAAAATGAGTAAAATTAACTGTTAAAAGTTAGTACTATTAGTGGACCAGCAGCACGCACAATCATGTGTGCTTACGGACTGTATCCCTTGCAGACTGTATTGATATATATTGATATATAATGTAGGAACCAGAATATTAATAACAGAAAGAAACAACCCTTTTGTGTGAGTGAGTGTGAATGAGTGTAAATTGGGGAGGGAGGTTTTTTGGGTTGGTGCACTAATTGTAAGTGTATCTTGTGTTTTTTATGTTGATTTCACTTAAAAAAAAAAATTACACAAAAAAGCCCCGATACCGATAAAAAAAAAACGCCCCGATACCGATATAAAAAAAACCCGATACCGATAAATTCAGATATTACATTTTAAAGCATTTATCGGCCGATAACATCGGACATCTCTATCTTTTAGCATTCACTACTATGTTGTGTTAAATTGGAAGGCAACAGCGCCACCTGGCCACACCTGCTGGATTAAAGACGTTCTTTATTTTCTCAAAGTAGAAAAGATTTGGCTGACATTGAATGGTTGTTCTGCAAGAGTTTCTGAAATATTTGGGAGAGGCTGATCTCCAAATTAACCCTGATTGAAACAATTGAAGTGTGGGTGGTTGATGAGCCTTTGTTCTGCTTTTTTTAAATTATCTCTTTAAGGCCATTCAGGAATGCAGCTGTCTGTGGTTTTATGTTGACATATCACTGTGGTTTCTTACTTCATTTATTACAATTTTTTTAATTTATTTTGCTTGTTAGGAAGAAAAAATAGCATTTGATGTATGTTTAACAACATGTCAACTGTATGTGTCTGAAAATGTATTAAGGTTTTTAAACATTTAATAGTTTTTTTAAATTTTCTAAATAAAATTAAATACAAGTATGACACCTGCTACATTTCATTGTGCAGATGTAAATATAATGAGTGTTCTGCACAATATTGCCTTGAAGTTACAACACTGTGTTCTGGCTCTTTTATATTTGTACTGAAAAATCCGGAAATAGCGCGCTGTCGCTAACGTCGTTAATCTTCTTATTGCCACAGACACGCCTAAAATAGTTCATCCTTATTAGATCACCCGTCAAATCGTGCATAACTGTAACCAAGATGTGGATTCTTTGTTCTATCTAATATATTTGTGGTTGTACTTAAATGACAATGCGTGCTTTAGAAGTCAACCAAATGATGCAGCATGTAGTAAATAAAATCCACCTGCTCATATTGGAACAAAGTGTGGCCCGGGGGCCATTTGCGGCTCACAGATATTTTTTAAAGGCCTGCGGGACGTTCTAAAAATACTAATAAGAAAAAGAAAAAACATAATTGGAATAAAAGAGCAAACAGGTGAAATGTAACGAAAAAAGTTGCAATGTTGATTAATAACACAAAGTTGCCATGAAAACTGTTTTTTTCTTTAAAACTGTCATTGCTCAAAAAAATTATGAATTAAAATCAATGTTATTTCACTTTGAAATATTTTTTGAGAAAAATATTGCATATTTTGTGTGTTTACTATGAAAAAAAGGCATAAAACTAATAATTTATTAAATATATATACTGTATAATCGACAGATAAGTCCGTAGAGCAACTTAAGATCTAAGTGTTGAAAGTAAAAAAAAAAGAAAAAAAGGCTGACTTATTTGAAATACCCAATAATTTTACTGGCATATTTGGTTTTATGCTGTAATTGCACGAGAAATAATAATGAATTAAAATCAATTTTATGAATTGTTGATCTATTCCAATTCACATAAAAAATTCTACTTTGAAATATTTTTGGGGGAACATCTTGCATCTTTTACTACCTTTTCTTTGAGAAAAAGGGCATAAATCAAACACAAAAAAACATGCAAAAATAATACACATGTATAATTAATGGATATATCTCATACATACATATACTGTACATACACAACCACATATGCATACATACAGTCATGCATACTGTATAATCAGGTTTCATCAAACATTTATTAACGTTGTTTCTATTTTTACTATCACAATCTACAAGTTTAATACAGTTCACTTCTTTTTCTTCCCCTCCATTCATTTGCTTTCTTTTGTATTTCAAGTTATCTATAGATATATGTATTGTTGCATTTGATACAATTATATTGTTGATAATAGAAGTAATTATTGTTATTATTCATTATCAATAGTGCTATTGCTATTTGTATTGCTCCATTTGTAGTGTAATAATGTTCATTGTCGTTTCTGTGTAATTAAATATACATTTTCTTTGACAAAAAGGCATTACAAAAACATTTATGAATAATAAAAACGTATAATTAACGGATAGATCACAAGATGATCTAGACTTTAGAGACTTAAGTGTTGAAAGTAAAACAATAACATGTTTTTTTAATTAAACTGTTGTTGCTCAACAAATATTGAATCTAAATCAATGTTAGGAATTATTGACCTATTTAAGGCTCTATTTACTTCACATCAAATACTCCACTTTGAAAATGTGTATTTTTAAAATAAAAACTTTTTTTTTCTCTTTCTATCCCCTACTGCTCCGGCCCGGCTGCACTAAATGATAATATAAATACATTTAATAAAGTCAAATACAAATAAGGCAACAAGAGAAGTATCCTACACTTCTCTTTTGTAAAGTAAATCTGAACAGCCGACATGGGCATCTACATCAACTATATGATTTGCCTGAAAAGCTGGACAGGACACAAAAAAAAAAAATTTGATTTAAAAAAAATAAAAATAAAATAAAAATTAAAATAATAAAATAAAATAAAAACTGGGTTTTCTCTGACAAAAAGGGGAAATAAAACTTCTTTTTTATTGTATAATTGACACAATGTAGATCTAATCTGAATTTGATGTGGAGATTTAAATTTGATAAAATAAAATAATAATAAAATAATATATGACTTATTTTAACACTTTAACCCTTTTGGTTTTCCAAGAATGTAGTGTTTTTTAATTGTCATTGCACAAAAAATAATACTGAATTAAAATCAATGTTATGAATTATTGACCAATTCAAGGCTCCAATTCACATACAAAATTCCACTTTGAAATGTTTTTTGGGGAAAATATTGCATCTTTTATGTGTTTGCCATAAAATATATATTTTATTTGACAAAAAGGGCATAAAAACAAACAAAAAATAACATTCAAAAATAATAAAAACATATAAAAGGATAGCTCTTTAGACTTAAGTGTTGTAAGTAAAACAATAAAAAAAAATGTTTATTTTTTTTTCCTAAACTGTTGCTCAAAAATAATGACTTAAAATCAATGTTATGAATTATTGACCTGTTTAGGGCTCCAATTATTTCACATCAAATATTAAAAAGCTTAAAAAATGTGTCTCCTCAGTTCCCAAACTGAGTGTTGTTAAAAGGAAAGGCCATGTAACACAGTGGTGAACATGCCCTTTCCCAACTTCACGTGTTGCTGGCATCAAATTCTAAAGTTAATGATTATTTGCAAAAAAAAATGTTTATCTGTTTGAACATCAAATATGTTGTCTTTGTAGCATATTCAACTGAATATGGGTTGAAAATGATTTGCAAATCATTGTATTCCGTTTATATTTACACAATTTCCCAACTCATATGGAAGCGGGGTTTATATATATATATATATATATATATATATATATATATATATATATATATATATATATATATATATATATATATATATACACTTACACATACATATTTAAAATGTATATTAACACAATGTAGAACTGAAGTTGATGTACCGTATTTTCCGCACTATTAGCCGCACCTAAAAACCACAAATTTACTCAAAAGCTGACAGTGCGGCTTATAACCCGGTGCGCTTTATATATGGATTAATATTAAGATTCATTTTCATAAAGTTTCGGTCTCGCAACTACGGTAAACAGCCGCCATCTTTTTTCCCCGTAGAAGAGGAAGTGCTTCTTCTTCTACGCAAGCAACCGCCAAGGTAAGCACCCGCCCCCATAGAACAGGAAGCGCTTCTTCTTCTACTGTAAGCAACCACCCGCCCGCGTAGAAGAAGAAGAAGAAGCGCGCGGATATTACGTTTCATTTCCTTTGTGTGTTTACATCTGTAAAGACCACAAAATGGCTCCTACTAAGCGACAGGTTTCCGGTTCATGAAAAGACGCAATCTCTCCATCCGCACACGGACTACTATTTCACAGCAACTGCCTAAAGACTTTCAAGAAAAGCTGGCTACTTTCCGTGCATATTGTAAAAACAAGATAGCTGAAAAAAAGATCCGGCCAAAGAACATTATCAACATGGACGAGGTTCCACTGACTTTTGATATTCCTGTGAACCGCACTGTGGATACAACGGGAGCACGTACGGTGAATATTCGCACCACAGGGAATGAGAAGTCATCCTTCACTGTGGTTCTAGCTTGCCATGCTAATGGCCAGAAACTTCCACCCATGGTGATATTCAAAAGGAAGACCTTGCCAAAAGAGACCTTTCCAGCCGGCGTCATCATAAAAGCTAACTCGAAGGGATGGATGGATGAAGAAGAAAAAGAAAAAGATGAGCGAGTGGTTAAGGTAAGTTTACGCGAAGAGGCCGGGTGGCTTTTTTCACGCAGCTCCGTCCATGTTGATATACGACTCCATGTGCGCCCACATCACGCTGGTTTTTAATATATTATTAAAGTTTGACTGACCTATCTGACTGTTTTTTTGACATTCCTTTAGCGCAGTTAGATGCGGCTTATAACACGGGGCGGCTTATAGGTGGACAAAGTTTTGAAATATGCCGTTCATTGAAGGCGCGGCTTATAACCCAGGGCGGCTTATGGTGCGGAAAATACGGTACTTAAGCTTTGATTTAAAAGAAAAAAGAATAAGAATATACGACTCATTTCTAACACTTTTATGAGTATTACTTTTGGATCTCAAATAATTTTAGTGAGATTTTTTTTTTTAAACGGTCATTGATGACAAAAACTTATAATGAAATCAATTGTGTTAATTGGTGACGTATTTAGGGCTCCAATTCCCATCAACTATTCAAATTTGAAATATTTTTTGGGAAAATATTGCATCTTTTTTCAAGCTGTCACTGCAAAAAAAAGAATTGACTTATTCAAGGCTCCAATTCACACCAAATGTTCCAATTTAAAAAGGATTTTGTGGAAAACATTGCATTTTTTTAGTTTTTGACAAAAAGGGCATAAAACATAAAAAAGAAACAACAAAAAACTTTTATTGACAGATAGACCTGAAGGTAATCTGGAGATTTAAGCGTTGAATAAAAACATTTGAAAAATTAATATGACTTAATTTTAAAATTTCAGCGTCCTTGAAAGGAGACCTAAAGGTGGAAAAAAATTATATTATATATATATATATATATTCTGTATATATGTATTGTGTATTTTCCAGTGTGCGGCCAAGTTTGGACTCCCGCGTATGAGAGCATGAAATAGATGTCCTTCTAAATGAGTGACGACAGGCTGCATATGTCAAGCACAAGTTAAAGGTCAGGGCCGCAGTTTCAGCGCTTGTTTTCGCCCCATTGAGCAGTAGTCGGCCGTGCTCAATTCGGCGTGAGTAATCCGCAACTCGGGCGATAAAGAATGTCAAGCTGGTATCCTCCATCATTCGCCTTTACTTACCTGCTGCGGCTGAAAACAAACATGCTGTCTAGAAAAGACACAGCTGCACTTAGAGAGTGCAGAGGTTTTATTGGGCCCACACGGGTGAAATGAGGTCTTAAAAAAGGCACGGGAAGGCTATGGTATTAAAAAGGAGGGGAGAGGAAGCAGCAGTGAGTGACAACACAACATTGGGAACCTGAAGGAGCTCCCTTTTCGTGACAGTGGAATTAAAAGGAAGCATGACCAATAAAAGGTGTTTTTGGCAAAGCAGCATGCCGGTGTTGGCTAGTTTTAAACAGTCCTCTCCCCCAGTACCTGGTCACACCATGGTGGTCAGCTTGTCTATGAGGTCGTCCAGCGTGTAAACCATCAGCTTGATGTCGTCCTTCTCCGACATGCGGTGCTGGCCTTGGCGCCGCAGGATGACGTCCACGTCGGGGCTGAGGATGCGCTCCGCCACCTGCATGGAGATGTGCCACGGCACGTCCTCGTCCTTCAGCCCGTGGATGAGGCGCACGGGGCACGTGATGGGGATGGGGCTGTGGAGCACGCAGTGGTTCTCCGCCTCGCGAAGGAAGTCCATGCTGAACTTGTAGATGCCGTCCTCCGAGTGTTTTGTGGGCACCGTCCACTCACCTATCTCCTCAAACTCTTTCTGCGTCTGCACAGGACAACAACATTCAGGTCTACGTCACCTTTTTAACTCACAATATTTTTCATTTTCAAAACCAATACAATATATTTATGTTTTTTTTTACCTTGGTACTGGGGACCCGGCAGGGTCTCAGTCATAAAAATGTTGAAAAAAGTCAATTATTAGTTTTTTTTAAATTAAATAGTATTATTACTTAACACTCGACTTAAGGTCTACCTGTTGATATATACAGTATTTTCCGGACCATAGGGTGCACCGATTATAAGGCGCACTGTCAATGAATGGTCTATTTAAAAAAAAATTTTTTTTCATATATTAGGCGCACCGGATTATAGGGCGCATTTAAGGAGTCATATTTTTTTTTTTTCTAAATTGAAAACAATATTTATGCAGATCCCAAAATACAGATCAGCAGGTACCAGAAGGTAAGAAAAGTTGCTTTTGCATAATATTGCTAAACAAAACGCCAAAAAACTTGTCTTACGTTATACACACACCATAATAATACGTGTATGTTTAATCCTTCAAGCGGTGCGGCTTCATAGCTTATCAAAGTCCTACTAAAACATTTTGATAGATTTTTGTGCGCCGTGTGTAATTGTGGGTAGACGTGGCACGCCGACTCCGAGATGGCGGCGAGGAGGCGTGGCCGGCGAACCCGCCTCCCCACAGTAATGTTCTATATTTTCAATGGAACATTTAAAATGTTGGTGTTTACTTGAGTCATGTTGCCATCATAGTGCAGCCTACACACAGCTCTTATGTTTGACTGCCATCTACTGGTCACACTTACCATTACACCATGTACCAAATAAAATAGCTCAACCAAACTTATTCAATACATTAGGCGCACCAGGTTATAAGGCGCACTGTCGAGTTTTGAGGGGAAAAAAGGATTTTAAGTATGCCTTAAAATACAGTATTAAAAACGTTTTTTTGTAATGTTAAATGGCTTATTTGTTAAAGAAAACATTGCTTTTCTTTGTCAAAAACAGAAAAAAATTCAAAGTGGAATATTTGATGGTCACCACAACATTTGATAATAGGAGCCTTAAATAGGTCAATACTCCATAGCAGAATCAATTTGAATTACTTATTTTTTTAGCAATGACAGCGTGGGAAAAAACAACACTAAAATTCTTGGGGATCAAAAAGGGCACCCCCACACCCATATAAGTGTTAAAGAGCAACAAATTATTTTCTTTCAAAGCCTAAATCTTTTGATCAAATTCAGATCTGCCAAATACAAGTTTTTTTTATTTATTTTCTTTTATTTACTGTTTGATTTATGCCGTTTTTGTCAAAGAACAATGTTTCTTATATGGCAAAAACACAACATTTTTCATATTTTCCCCCACAAAAAATATTTCAAAGGACAATATTGTGTTGTTGAAGCAAAACAGTTTAAAAAAAAAATGTTGTGTAAGGGTCCCCCCTTACGACATTTTAGCAAAAATAAGTTTTGGAAAAATATAAATTTTCTGCCATTTTCAGGTTTTGTCGGTACTCCCAAAGAAGTTTTGGGACGTTTCCCACAACTCCAGGACCAGTAGTATTGTTCGGTTGAAACATGACAGTTTTATTAATTTTTTAGGTAATGGTCGCCCCTTACATCATTTTAGCTAAATAACTTTTGGAAAAATTTACATTTTCTGCCATTTTCGGGTTTTGTCGGTACTCCCAAAGAGGTTTTGGGACGTCTCCCACAACTCCAGGACCAGTATTGTGCCGTTAAAGCAAGACAGTTTTTATAATTGTTTGGGTAAGGGTCCCCCTTATGACATTTTAGCGAAAAAAGGTTTTGGAAAAATATACAAGTTCTGCCATTTTCGGGTTTTGTCGGTACTCCCAAAGAGGTTTTGGGACGTCTCCCACAACTTCAGGACCAATATTGTGCCGTTGAAGCAAGACAGTTTTTATAATTGTTTGGGTAAGGAGCCCCCCTTATGACATTCAAGTGGGAA
The DNA here is from genome assembly GCF_033978685.3 of Nerophis lumbriciformis. Lineage (NCBI taxonomy): Eukaryota > Metazoa > Chordata > Actinopteri > Syngnathiformes > Syngnathidae > Nerophis > Nerophis lumbriciformis. Next base: position 45,267,831 of record NC_084554.2, read on the forward strand.
ACAAATTAATTTTCAGATATTTTCTGGTTTTGGGACATCTCCTACAACTTCATGACCAGTATTGTGCCGGTGTAGCAAGACAGTTTTTAAAAATTTTTGGGTAAGGGTCCCTCCTTACGACATTTCAGCGAAAATAACTTGGAAAAATAGGAATTTTCTGCCATTTTTGGGTTTTGTCGGTACTCCCAAAGAGGTTTTGGACCATCTCCCACAACTCCAGGACCAGTATTGTGCCGTTGGAGCAAGACAGATTTTATAATTTTTGGGGTAAGGGTCCCCTTTACGACATTTAAGCGGAAAAATAAGAATTTTCTGATATTTTCGGGTTATGTCGGTACTCCCAAAGAGGTTTTGGGACGTCTCCCACAACTCCAGGACCAGTATTGTTCTGTTGAAGCAAGACAGTTTTTTTTTTGTTTTTTTTGGGTAAGGGTCCCCCTTACGACATTTTAGCGAAAAAAAAGTTTTGGAAAAATATACATTGTTTGCTAGTAATTGGAGCCTTGAATAGGTCCATAATTCATAACACCACTGACTTTGATTCATTATTATTTTAGCTGAGATAGGCTCCAGCGCCCCCCGTGACCCCATAGGGAATAAGCGGTAGGTAATGGATGGATGGATGGCCAATTTTAAAGGAGAACATTATCACCAGACCTAGCAGACGTGAGCACATCACCCCTATTTTAGCGTCCCTTCACTGGCTCCCTGTGCGTTACCGAATACATTTTAAACTCCTTTTATTTGTTTTTAAATGTCGAAACAACCTCGCGCCAACCTATCTCTCCGACCTCCTTCAGCCTTACTGCCCCACCCGATCCTTAAGATCAGCCGATCAGCTGCTGTTGACGGTCCCTGACACAAGGCTGAAGCTTAGAGGTGACAGAGCTTTCGCCGTTGCTGCTCCCAAGCTCTGGAACGACCTACCCCTGAGTGTTAGACAAGCCTCCTCTCTTCCTGTTTTTAAATCTCTCTTAAAAACATACTTTTATTCCATGGCTTTTAACACAGTGATATCCATCCTGCAATGGCGCCCCATAATACACCTGCTGTGAACCTGTTTTTATGTTTTTATTTATTCTATTTTAATTATTTATTTTTTTATCGTGTTCTGTTTGTGTTGTGTTGTGTTTGCTCGGTACTCGTTTTATCTTTTAACCTGTTCATTGTACAGCACTTTGGCTACCCCTGTGGTAAATTTTAAATGTGCTTTATAAATAAAGTTGATTTGATTTGATTTGAATATATACCTTGATGTTGCAAAAAAAAGACCATACATTTTTTTAACCGATTTCCGAACTCTAAATGGGTGAATTTTGGCGAATTAAACGCATTTCTATTATTCGATCTCGGAGCGATGATATCACAACGTGACGTCACATCGGGAAGCAATCCGCCATTTTCTCAAACACATTACAAACACCGAGTCAAATCAGCTCTGTTATTTTTCGTTTTTTCGACTGTTTTCCGTACCTTGGAGACATCATGCCTCGTCGGTGTGTTGTCGGAGGGTGTAACAACACGAACAGGAACAGATTCAAGTTGCACCAGTGGCCCAAAGATGCGAAAGTGGCAAGAAATTGGACGTTTGTTCCGCACACTTTACCGACGAAAGCTATCCTACGACAGAGATGGCAAGAATGTGTGGATATCCTGCGACACTCAAAGCAGACGCATTTCCAACTGGACTGGACGGATCAGCTTTCAGGAAAAGAGAGCGGATGAGGGTATGTCTACAGAATATATTAATTGATGAAAACTGGGCTGTCTGCACTCTCAAAGTGCATGTTGTTGCCAAATGTATTTCATATGCTGTAAACCTAGTTCATAGTTGTTAGTTTCCTTTAATGCCAAACAAGCACATACCAATCGTTGGTTAGAAGGCGATCGCCGAATTCGTCCTCGCTTTCTCCCGTGTCGCTGGCTGTCGTGTCGTTTTCGTCTGTTTCGCTTGCATACGGTTCAAACTGATATAGCTCAATAGCTTCAGTTTCTTCTTCAATTTCGTTTTCGCTACCTGCCTCCACACTACAACCATCCGTTTCAATACATGCGTAATCTGTTGAATCGCTTAAGCCGCTGAAATCCGAGTCTGAATCCGAGCTAATGTCGCTATACCTTGCTGTTCTATGCGCCATGTTTGTTTGTATTGGCATCACTGTGTGACGTCACAGGAAAATGGACGGGTGTATATAACGATGGTTAAAATTAGGCACTTTGAAGCTTTTTTTTAGGGATATTGCGTGATGGGTAAAATTTTGAAGGAAACTTCGAAAAATAAAATAAGCCACTAGGAACTGATTTTTAATGGTTTTAACCCTTCTGAAATTGTGATAATGTTCCCCTTTAAAGAAAAAAACAGCTTGCATGGCAGCTCTGTGTTATTAGCATCAACATTGCAACTTTTTCACGTTACATTTCATAGCTTTCTTTTTCTTTACTTTTGTTTTATAGTATATATTTATAACATGCCGCAAGCCGTTAAAAATTAGCTGCACTTTTGACAGCCCTGCACTAGAAAAACATTTGAATCCCTGAAATAGTTTCTTTACGTCAATCAACTGCAGAGAGTACCAGCAGTGTTTTCTTTTCTGGCATGTCCTCCTGCTGAGATGCAACAATTCTTCACAACCTATGAATGCTAACAAAAAATCAGGGGGTATTGTAACGGTCCCAACTGTACCACCTGCTGGAAACACGGCTACACTACAGGTAATTGCCACTAATCGAGGCGGGGCATCTCCTGGAGCAGAGGCCGCTATTTCAGTACAAGCGGTACGGAAAAGAGCACTCACCTCGAGGGGGAGAGATTTGAACGACGTGACAATGTGGTCAGCGGCGGTGGAAATGCCCACCAGGGCGGCGGTCTTCTCCGGCCTTGCAATGGCTGCCAGCAGCATGAGCCAGCCTCCGATACTGGAGCCCACAAGTATCTAGAAGTAAACAAAAAGGTTTAGTAGACATGTGTCAGTGACATCACAGCTAGCGGGGCTAAAGCCGTTCATAGAGAGAGTACGGACACCTCCGCCTCAGAGCTGGTCCCAAACATGACGCCATGAGGGGCATTTTGACCAATCAGAGAGAGTTTGGCCAGAAAATCTCTTAAATGATGGGTCAAAAGCCCCTCACGTGACTACAGGGAGCCATGTTTGGGACCAACTCTGAAACAGCATTGTCTATACTCTCTCTATACACGGCTCTGGGCATTGTGGTGTCATAGTGACACCTTGTGGCCAACTTTTGAAATTAACAAATATGAAATAACTGAAGAGATATCTGCAAAAATAAGATATTTCTACAGCAAGCATCATGACAAAATCAATAGCATGACTTGTATTTCCATCGATTTATATAGGAAAGTAGTTGCTAGCAATAATAATTGAAGAGGTTCTAGTGCAGGGGTGTCCAAACCTTCTCCACTAAAGGGCAATTTTGATAAGAGATTTTTTTTTATACCTCCCTTAAAAGGGTCTCAGTCATTTTTTTTTTTTTTTAAAGAGGAACATTATCACAATTTCAGAAGGGTTAAAACCATTAAAAATCAGTTCCCAGTGGCTTATTTTATTTTTCGAAGTTTTTTTCAAAATTTTACCCATCACGCAATATTCCTAAAAAAAGCTTCAAAGTGCCTGATTTTAACCATCGTTATATACACCCGTCCATTTTCCTGTGACGTCACATAGTGATGCCAATACAAACAAACATGGCGCATAGAACAGCAAGCTATAGCGACATTAGCTCGGATTCAGACTCAGATTTCAGCGGTTTAAGCGATTCAACAGATTACGCATGTATTGAAACGGATGGTTGTAGTGTGGAGGCAGGTAGCGAAAACGAAATTGAAGAAGAAACTGAAGCTATTGAGCCATATCGGTTTGAACCGTATGCAAGCGAAACCGACGAAAATGACACAACAGCCAGCGACACGGGAGAAAGCGAGGATGAATTCGGCGATCGCCTTCTAACCAACGATTGGTATGTGTTTGTTTGGCATTAAAGGAAACTAACAACTATGAACTAAGTTTACAGCATATGAAATACATTTGGCAACAACATGCACTTTGAGAGTGCAGACAGCCCAATTTTCATCAATTAATATATTCTGTAGACATACCCTCATCCGCGCTCTTTTCCTGAAAGCTGATCTGTCCAGTTTTGGAGTTGATGTCAGCAGGCCAGGGAAGCTAGGGTCGATATTCTTCTCTTGATCTTCTTCGGTGGCATAAGGGACGGTGTGAGCCAAGACATCCAGGGGGTTTAGCTTGCTCGTATGCGGGAACAAACTGCCGCCATAGCTTGCCTTGCTACCGAGGTCCTTTGTCCCTGAATTGTTCACACACTCCGGCAGATTCAATGGGGGTCTGGCGGCAGATTTCTTTGACTTTATCGTTGGAAATGCATCTGCTTTGAGTGTCGCAGGATATCCACACATTCTTGCCATCTCTGTCGTAGCATAGCTTTCGTCGGTAAAGTGTGCGGAACAAACGTCCAATTTCTTGCCACTTTCGCATATTTGGGCCACTGGTGCAACTTGAATCTGTCCCTGTTCGTGTTGTTACACCCTCCGACAACACACCGACGAGGCATGATGTCTCCAAGGTACGGAAAACAGTCGAAAAAAACGGAAAATAACAGAGCTGATTTGACTCGGTGTTTGAGAAAATGGCGGATTGCTTCCCGATGTGACGTCACAACGAGAGCGAATATTAGAAAGGCGTTTAATTCGCCAAAATTCACCCATTTAGAGTTCGGAAATCGGTTAAAAAAAATACATGGTCTTTTTTCTGCAACATCAAGGTATATATTGACGCTTACATAGGTCTGGTGATAATATTCCCCTTTAAATAACTCATAATACTCATATATACAGGGCTCGAATTAAGCCACGACTGCCCTCGACATTTGCCGTAATGCCCTAAAAAATTGACCAATATAGGCGGCAACAACATGCCGTGCCCGCCCTTAACTTTTTACTTGTTAATGGACGAGGGAGGTAACAGTCAACGGTATCATGATAATTCGCGAAAAAATTCCAGACGGTTAGTAACATCGTCTAATTTTTTATTTACCGAAAAACCGTCATTTATTAATGCATTTTAGGCAACACGAAGTGAGGCGCATGCGCACTAGCGTCGTTTGGCTTGATAATCATGGCAGACTAACGACACAAGTTTGCTCCGAAGATTTCTCCTCGGAGTAAACGGAGCCAAGCGCTTGGTTTAACTCCTTTTTTCCTCGCTTCCCGCCATGCGTTTAAGAGCGCATTGCTTTGTTTAGATGGAGACAGGTGTGGACAATATTGGAGACAGACGCATTTGTCCCCACACTAAAAGTATACAACGAAGGAAAAAAAACTATTTGATGTTTCTTTTATTTTCTCAATACTGCGTCCTTTAGCTGCTGTGACAGAGTTAATGAGGTGAGGAAACATGCAGCAGGTGTCGTGAACGTTGTCACAACTTTTTTATAAAGTCTTCAGTTTGTTTACTGGGATGTTCACTTGTCCTTCATTTAACTGCAAACGGTATCAGTGTTCAAATAACGTCAATACTAGCTAAAATGTTTTATCATCTCATCAAACTGAACGCTGACTGAAGATTGTGTATTCGATGTGCGAGGTGTCACTCTTCATTTTTGTGGGCCAAACTGTTGTACTGATAGGAGGTATTGGAGAAGAACAAAGCTTGTTTTTAAACTTCATCTTCATTAGCCAAATTGGTTTGTGTTTTATTTTGATATCAAAAAGTAAACACCAGGTTTTTTGTTTTTTTTACAACACTTGTGTTTTTTTTATGTCACAAAGGTATTACTTCAAAAACCATTCATGTGCCATAGCATTTTGTTAATGTATGTGCCATAGCATTTTGTTAATGTATTATTGTGTATGGTTAATTCCTATGACATATTTCTGCTCAAACTCTTAACGGATCTGTCCCGTTTCATCATCTACATTTACATATAAATGTACATAACTTAAATAAAGATAATAAAAAAAAAACCTCCCTATATCAAAATGTAAAAATAGAGATGAAGGCATCATGTAATGACAAAAAGCTGACAAGTTGATATTAATGAATAAAAAAACTAATATTTGTCTTTAGATATATGGATAACGTTTATCTATAGCCTTTTTATTAGATATTACAAATGACATGATGGTATTACGTTGACACCCCAACACTACTTTACCTAACAATCAGTAATCATGATTTCAATATTGATAACAATGTTAATTAATATGAGCCCTCCTTTCAGGCAACACTTGCCTCGACCTTAAAAAGTTAAATTTTGAGGCCTGTATGTGTGTGTGTTAGAGATGCGCGGTTTGCGGGCACAACCGCGGAGTCCGCGGATTATCCGCGGATCGGGCGGATGAAATTTAAAAAAATTATATTTTATCCGCGGGTCGGGTCGGGCGGTTGAAATAGAAAAAATTAGATTTTAAATAGATTCAGGCGGGTGGCAGTTAAACCAATTCGGAAATATATATACATAGTTAAATGTTGTTACCCACATACGAAAAACGAGCAGGCACCTGCTGCATATGCCACAACAGAAGAAAAAAAAAAAAAGAGATGGACACTTTTACGGAGCGGAGAAGGCCCCCGACGCCTCGCCGGGGTCCGGGACCGAGGCCCCTTCCCCCGAGAGGGCCCCACCGGGAGCCGTAGCTGAGGCGATCCGCGAGAAGGGGCCGACGCACGTCCAGGGTCACCACCGCGCCCACCGCACCGACACCCCGCCTCGTCCGCCTTCGCCGCGGCCGGCGTCACGCGCAGCAGGTAAGCAGCTTACCTGCCCGCCACCCCCGTGGCCGGGGGCTCGTAACAGGGGTCACTTCGCGCGCTCCGCCCGCGCAGCTTACCTGCCCGCCACCCCTGTTGCCGGGGGCGCGTAACAGGGGTCAATCCGCGCGCAGTGCGCTCACGAAAGGGGTGGGGCTCACCCTGGTTGATATAGACAGCAGCTAGGACGGTGGCCATGGAAGTTGGAACCCGCTAAGGAGTGTGTAACAACCCACCTGCCGAATCAACTAGCCCTGAAAATGGATGGCGCTGGAGCGTTGGGCCCATACCCGGCCGTCGCCGGCAGCGAGACGCGCTTGGAGGTGCGCTCAGCGCGGCTCCCATATGATTGCGCACTGGTGTGCGTCTGGGTCGTGACAGCGTGGCACGCGAATGTCTGTGCTGCATTGGATCAGTCTCCTTTCTTTAACAGGCAAAAGCTTTATAACCTCACTAATGCCTTGCATCGTCTATATTAGATATATAACAACGGGCGGGTGCGGGCGGATCCGGTTCTGATCAAATGTTAGATCGGGTGGATTGCGGATGGTTGACGACTTTCTGATGCGGTTGCGGATGAAATAATTGCCTATCCGCGCATCTCTAGTGTGTGTATATATATATATATATATATATTTTATTTTTTTTAATTTTTACTTTCAACTCTTAAATCTCTAATTCAACTTCCGATCTATCCGCCGATTGGAAGTTTTTTTTAAAATTGTTTTATGCCCTTTTTGTCAAAAAAAAAGCGGACTTTTATTTACGTTTATTTAATATTTAGAATGCATTAAGAAATCCATCCGTCATGTCTTTCATAATGATTGTGGACGATAAGCAAAATACCAAAAAAAGTGCAGTTCCTCTTTAAAGCTTAAATCTCAACATCAAATCTATCTGTCAATATTAAGTTTTTATTGTTTTTTCCAATGTTTTATGCTCTTTTTGTAAAAAACAAACAAACCCTGCTTTTTTATGGCAAAAACCAATGCAATATTTTCCCCAAAAAAATATTTCAATGTGGAATATTTGATGTGAAGTAATCGGGGTCTTGAATAGGTCAATAATCCATAACAAAATTTATTTTGATTCATTATTATTATTATTTGAGCAATGACAAAAAATAGCTCTTAAGATCTTGGGGATCCCAAAGGACTCACTCATAAAAGTGTAAAAATAAGTCAAAAAAGGATTTTTTTTTTATTTTTTTTTAACAAATAGATCTCTAGACCAACTTCAGATCCATCCATCCATTAAGTTAATATGTTTCATGTTTAATTTTGTTTGTTTTATGCCTTTGTTTTATCTGGCAAACACACAAAATATGCAATATTTTCCCCCAAAAAATATTTTAAAGTGCAATATTTGATGTGAAGTATTTTGAATATGTCAATGATTCATAAAGACATTGATTTTGATTCATTATCATTTTTAGAGCAATGACAGGTTAGAAGAATCAGCCTTAATGTCTCGGGGATCTGAAAAAACTCAGTGATAAAAATAAATTAAAAAAAGGACATGTTTTTGTTTGCAATGCTTACATTTTTAGATCAACTTCAGATCTCTGTCCATTATACGTTATTCATATTTTTAAATAATTTTTTGTTTTATGTTTTTTTGCATTTTTATATAGCAAAAATACAAAATATTCAATATTTCCCCCCAAAAAATATTTCAAAGTGCAATATTTGATTTGAAGTAATTGGAGCCTTGAATAGGTCAATAATAATTTTCTATACAATATTACTTTTAGAATGTGCCTCGGGCTATTAAAACATTTGCGACAGCCCGCACTTTGGACACCTGAGGTCTGGTGCATTCACAAATACCATAAAAGTAAATCTGCAAAACAGATTTATTTCAAACATGGCGCTGATGGTTATATATTATCATATTTTTAATCATGGCGGTGACAGCGCTCTAAACATGTCCCAGTATCTTCATCGTATGAGAAATTAGCCCACTTTGATGACCTCTGACGTGTTTAGGAAGCACTCATTTTTTACCTGCGGGCCTTCTGTTAATTCATCCAACACATAAAGGACGTCTTTTTTCCAGGTACCGATAGTTCCTTCTTTTAGGACTCCCTCTGAGGCGCCGTGTCCCGTGTAGTCGAACCTGTGGAAGCGTTCAGTAGCAAATGTCACTGTTGAATATTTTGGTGGAGCACGTGCAATGCCGGGGGGGAGGCACGAGTGACCAACGTTCCCTCTAAGGTGCGCGCCTGCGCAATTGCGCACTGCTCAATCGTCCTCTGCGCACAGCAAATATGTGCCGCGCACCAAATCAAATCCCACCTGAATTCTAAACAAAATAAACACATTTATTCTGTGTAATTCTGCAATGCAACTCTGAGTGACAGTGACAACAAGCGGCCCTAACGGTGTTCGTCAACACCGTTCAATTGAACACCGTTCAATTATTGTAACGTCTATCGAGATGCTTCGGGGACAGGAATTATATCGATCACTTTATTGAGCAAAACTGTTTATATTGGGCCATAACCACACCAAAAACATGAGTAAAAAACTTCTATCTAAAAAAACTAGTCATTTTCTGCTGTACAAACCAGGCCAAAACCAACTTGTCATCTGTCACCAACACGCATAGCACTAAGCCACTGGTGCTTTTATGGCCACACAAAAAGTCGGACAACTCAAACACCACACAAAGTTACACTATGACTCCTCAGTCATACGTGTGTTTATTCCACTGTCATTTATTATTAATGTTAATTTGTTGATATTAATCATGGAATGCTGTTACTAGAGAAAGTTACAGGAATGCACACTTCATCCTATGCTTACATTTCATTGTGCAACATGAGGATGTTTAAGGGGAACTAAATGTGATCTCTGAAAGGGGTACAAATGATTTCCAAAGCAGGACCCCCACCCAGACATATTGTACAATACTAATCCATAGCTTATGAAAAACAACAGTTCTTTTATTTTCATTACAAGTGGGCCAAATCACTAATATTACTAAATAATCTCATGAAAATGACTCCTCTCCTTTGAGTGTTATTATAAAATATTGGTTTGAGACAGGTGTGGCCACAGTGTGCACGTCTGATGTTGCTCACATGTGCTCCACTGAATGCTCAGGGAGTTTTTGTGTTTGCTTACACACATGAACAATTAGAGGGAACATTGCGAGTGACCCTAGGGCAGGGGTCGGCAACCCGCGGCTCTAGAGCCGCATGCGGCTCTTTAGCGCCGCCCTAGTGGCTCTCTGGAGCTTTTTCAAAAATTTATGAAAAATGGAAAAAGATGAGGGAAAAATTTTTTTTGTTTTTGTTTTAATATGGTTTCTATAGGAGGACAAACATTACACAAACCTCCCTAATTGTTATAAAGCACACTGTTTGTATTAAACATGCTTCACTGATTCGAGTATTTGGCGAGCGCCGTTTTGTCCTACTAATTTTGGCGGTCCTTGAACTCACCGTAGTTTGTTTACATGCATAACTTTCTCTGACTTTCTAGGACGTATTTTATGCCACTTCTTTTTCTGTCTCATTTTGTACACCAAACTTTTAAGGTTGTGCATGAATGCACAAAGGTGAGTTTTGTTGATGTTATTGACTTGTGGAGTGCTAATCAGACATATTTGGTCACTGCATGACTGCAAGCTTATCGATGCTAACATGCTATTTAGGCTAGCTATATGTACATATTTAGGGATGTCCAATAATGGCTTTTTGCCGATATCCGATATTGTCCAACTCTTAATTACCGATACCGATATATATAGTCGTGGAATTAACACATTATTATGTCTAATTTGGACAACCAGGTATGGTGTATATATTCATTTCACACTATATTCATTGCACTTCTACATTTTTTATATTTTTATATATTTGCACATTGTTTTTCTAGCATGCACACATCGCACTGTATGGAATGGCCTCAATCTCGTTACCTTGCGTAATGACAATAAAGCTGATTCTGATTCTGATTCTGAAGATAAGGTCCTTTAAAAAAATAAAAAATAAAATAAGATAAATAAATGAAGAACATTTTCTTGAATAAAAAAGAAAGTAAAACAATATAAAAACAGTTACATAGAAACTAGTAATTAATGAAAATGAGTCAAATTAACTGTTAAAGGTTAGTACTATTAGTGGACCAGCAGCACGCACAATCATGTGTGCTTACGGACTGTATCCCTTGCAGACTGTTTTGATATATATTGATATATAATGGAGGAACCAGGGGCCGTATTTATCAAACGTCTTAGAATTACTCCTAAGAAGTCTGCTAAGAGTTGACTTATGAGTAAAGAAATTCTTCGCTGAAAGCTGCCCTTAAAAGTTAGTTATCAAGCGTCTTACTCACACTTTCAGCGAAGTGTTGTACTGAATCTTAAGTGTCACACTCAGAGCTGAATTACGACATTACTATGTGCCGTAAACGGAATTTTAGGTGACGTCATTTCTGTGTCCATAGAAATGACCAATCACGGAAGGGAATCCCTTGTCCAAGAATAAAGAAATATCTTAGAAATATTTAAGTGGACAATGGGAGTGTATATTTTGACAATAAACTACAAAATAATACAAAACAAATAAACAATATTGGCAATGAATCAAAAATAAATGTTTCCTTTTCTTTCCAATTCATTTTCCCAGTGGCGAGATATCAAAGCATTGTGATGACCTTTAGTTCTGCTGTGAAAGCTCTGCTGCGTGATGTTGCTGATGAGATTAAATCTGTGACAAAAATAATACCCGCTCTGTCTAAACGATACCGTTTGATCAGCTGCTCGTCATCAAACAAAGCCAGGACATCCTTCCGCTCCCTGAACGTTCGCACACGTCTCTCTCGCCTCAGTGCCATCCCCCGCTGGCAACTCCTAACCACTTAGGACACCTCTGAAGGTCTCTTAAATATCGTGGAGAGTAGGAGTGATTCTTAGACTTAAGAAAGTTGATAAAAAGCTTTTATTCTTAAGTTTGAGAGTAGGACTAAATTTCGCAAATTCTAAGGACTTAAGTGTAAAATGGCACTCTAAGACGCTTGATAAATACGGCCCCAGAATATTAATAACAGAAATAAACAACCCTTTTGTGTGAATAAGTGTAAATGGGGGAGGGAGTTTTTTTTGGGTTGGTGCACTAATTGTAAGTGTATCTTGTGTTTTTTATGTTGATTTAATAAAATTTAAAAAAAAAAAATACGATACCGATAATAAAAAAAACGATACCGATAATTTTCGATATTACATTTTAAAGCATTTATCGGCCAATAATATCGGCAGGCCGATATTATCGGACATCTCAAATGAGGCATAATGATGCAATATGTAACATATTGCATCATTATGCCTCATTTGTAGCTATATTTGAGGTAATTTAGTTTCCTTTAAGTCCTCTTAATTCAGTTTATATCTCATGACACACTATATGTATGTAATATGGCTTTTAATTTTCTGCGGCTCCAGACAGATTTGTTTTTGTATTTTTGGTCCAATATGGCTCCTTCAACATTTTGGGTTGCCGACCCCTGCCCTAGGGAATATGCTTTATCAGTATCATGCTTCATAAAGCTGCGCACTACAAAACCTGCTCATTCGGCCCTTTACCACCGCAGGACCTTTTTCAGGAACTTTCCCTGGTAAATAAATCTCCCCCTGCGTTTTCACCAAAAACTACCTAGGTAAACTTAGTTCTTCAGGAACTTTTCAGCGGTGGGCTGTGGTGTGGAACGCTGATTGGTTGAACACAGTTGGGGGTGTTCCTAAAAGGTATTTTCCAAACACACGACCGCCATCTGAATATGCGCGGTAACTTCTTTATTTATCGCTTCTTCGTACTCCTTTTTGGACTTGTTAAATTGTGTAAATGTTATCATGACATTTTGTCCAAAACAAACCGTACGTCTCCCAAGTGTGAGTTTATTATTTGTCTTACCTGAGGGACGAGTGTCCAAGAGACATACAGAACTCCTCCAGGGACTCGGCCTTCTGCCCATTCATGTTGGACCCATAACCTGGCAGGAAGATCACACCTGGACTCTTGCCCTTCACCCTTCTGTAGGCCAGCTTGGGAAGGTCTGGCCTGGAAGCATACTGGACTGTGGACTTGTGTCTCCTGTCTCCTAACGGGGACACAGTGTTAGCTTGTCATCAAAATGTATGGAAACAACAAGACTGTATGCGAGGTACCATTTTAGGTCGTACTGGACTGGAATATTTGTACTAGCCTGGTTAATATGGCCTTGTTGTGTATGTGCAGCACAATGTCACGACAATTGACACACTTGACGGCCCAACTTTTTAAAGGGACGGTAACCTATTACTTTATGAACGCCACAGGCCTAAACCCCACAATTAATCAGTGCTAATTACACCAATATGGTGGTTATTGTTCGGAATTAGTAACTAGACAACGTAAAAGCGTCATTTCTGGTCCGATATTCTTAGAACGACGCAGTCCATCAAAGCCACACCCCCCTCGTGGACGTTTAAAATGTCTTCCCCGTTGGACACAAATTGTGTTTTAAAAAGGCTCAATCTGTTATTAAGAGGCGAGCAAACCTTTAAGATGCGTAGAGGACAAAGAAGCCAGGTGTCCATGACTCAAAATGTGTGCGAGTCCGCTCCGACAAGACCTCAGAGCCACGGCCGCCATATTGGAGCGGGTGCCGCCGAGGAAATATCGCGAGAAGAGAAAGTCTCGTTGAAGACACCTGGTCCTGCTTCACTGAACTATTGGCACTGTCACAGTATTTGGAATGGTTATGTTTATGGTGTCAATTTAATCCGAACATGCATATAATTACAATATGACACATCACATATTTACAGTTTGCCATTACAGCATGTCCGAAAAGGAGTAGGAAGAAGCAGAGCTTATTTAATCCTACCCCTTTTTGTATTTGAGCCATTTTTAACAAATTGTTTTGCTACTCATTCTTTAACACAACAATGAATGAATAGGTAAATATATAAATAAATAGACAAATGCATGAGTGAATAATTATCAAATACCACCTTTCATGAATGAATGAATGAATGAAATAAGTTTATTTCGGTCATATAATCAACCATCAACCATTTTGTGTGACCAGTTTAACAGTACAGATTAGACATATTTAACAATCATACACATTTACACACAAAAAGAAAAGAAAAGAAAAAGAATGACCGAAAAAGGAATAGGCTGAAGCATTGGCGTTGTTAGGCCTATTTTAGGGGGGCTCAAGCCCCCCTAAAATATTCTTAATAATTAATAATAAATAAATAAATAATTTGGTGTTATATATATATATATATATATTTATTTATTTTAATTTTTTTTACAAATACATGCCGACATATTCATTATAAAGTGGCCCGAATATGAGTTTAAATAAATAATCATATAAACTGTCATTATTCACTCAGTTTCCCCTCACTTTATAGCGTAAATCACCAAAAATAATTCCCGGGCGCGGCACCGCTGCTGCCTACTGCTCCCCTCACCTCCCAGGGGGTGAACAAGGGGATGGGTCAAACACAGAGGACAAATTTCACCACACCTAGTGTGTGTGTGACAATCATTGGTACTTTAAGGTAGAGAGCCCCTTTAGTGTGTCGGTATCCAATCCATTCCACTTGTTCATATAGAAAATGCCCACATCACTCAAAATCCAGTCCGCATTTTCTCTGCGACCTTGCCTGCGGTCCTTGGACTTGTTCATATAGAAAACGCCCACATCACTCTTGTAGAATCTATATAAAGTAATATATATTAGGCTAATGTTAAAATAATGAAAAAAACATAATTAAATAGATTTGTTTTATTGTATTGTTATATTAATAGCTGTTGTATTATTATTATAGGATGGCTTGTTAAACATTTCATAGGATTTTCAGAGGGAGGAAAAACCAAGACATTTAATATAAAATGTAAAATGAATAAATACATAAAAAGAAAAAGAAAAAAAATGGTTAAAAGCCATCGTCCCGGGGAGCATTTCATTTCGTCCCGTGCATTTTTTAAATAATAATAACAATGAATAATTTCGAAGTCTTTGTTAGCCGTTTGTGAAGTTTTGTGCTCGTGCGCTACGTTCGCTCTCCTGGGGGCTAAGCCCCCTCTGTCCTTAAAAGCTAGTGACGCCCCTGGGCTGAAGCCAAAGCTTATATTTGCCTATCCTATACATTCACTGAACATTAGATTGCAATCCATTTATATTTTATATTTGTTCTTACTTTACCTATTTCAAAAATCAATACCCCCCGTAAATTATAGTTTTCTCCCCTTAATTGAAATAACCTAAGAATACAAGCTGGAAGGCTGTTGTTCTTTACTCGAAACATAATTTCCATTGTTTTTAAAAACACACTATCTGAAAATTTTAACACATTAGAACTTATAAATAATGGATTGGTAGGTTCATAGTAGCACGCTTTGTGTATTATTCTAATGACCCTTTTTTGAAGTTTAATTATTGGGTCTATGTTTGTTCTATAAACATTTCCCCAAACTTCAACACAATATGGAAAAATAAAACAATAATATAACATATGCAGACATTTCTTATTCATGTCTTACTTTATACAGAATAGCAATGGATTTGGATATTTTTCCCTTTATATATTCAATATGCGGTTTCCAACATAATCATCTGTTGCTATGTACTGCACTGTATATTCAGTTGATCTATTGAATGATCCATCCATCCATTTTCTACCGCTTGTCCCTTTCGGGAATGATCCAGCCATTCATTTTCTACCGCTTGTCCCTTTTTGGAGTCGCTGGAGCCTATCTCAGCTGCCTTCGGGCGGAAGGCGGGATACACCCTGGACAAGACGCCACCTCATCGCAGGGCCAACACAGTCACGGGGAGAACATGCAAACTCTACACAGAAAAATCCCGAGCACGGGATTGAACTCAGGACCACTCAGGACCTTCGTATTGCGAGGCACATGCACTAACCAAAGCTACGAACTATGGGAGACCAGGCTTTCTGCTCCGCCGCTCCCAGTCTGTGGAATGCTCTCCCTGACCACCTGAGGGCACCACAGACTGTGGATGCTTTTAAACAAGCCTTTTTATAGATATATGCATACTAGTTCTAGCTATTAGGCTGTTCTAGTTTTTATTTTTTATTATCTTTTTATTTTTTTCAATACACTGTAGCACTTTGAGGTTGTTTGCTCAATGTAAAGTGCTTTTTACAAATAAAATCTATTATTATTATTATTATAACCCCTGTCCCACCGTGCTGCCCCTTTCAGGATTGATAATCCTGTTAAATGCTGCAGTGCCAAATACTGAGGAAGAGCTGAAAACACTCAGGATCCATCCATCCATTTTCTACCGCTTGTCCCGTTCGGGGTCGCGGGGATGCTGGAGCCTATCTCAGGATGAAAATGGGAGAAAAAAAAAGAGGCTACTTTATTAAAGAGAATTATGTACACATTTTGGTTTATACTCGACTGATCTTACTTTAACTTTAAGTGAAGTCCTTTTAAGGAAAGTGGGTATTCCAATCTAACTTCCAGCAAATCCTGATTCACCTTTTTGCCAAATATTAAGTATTTATGCATGAGTTACCTTGTTTCCACACAGCACTCCTTTTGTAGAGCATGTGTTGATTGTAATACTTCACTTTAAATTAATTCATCTCAATCTGTTTTTTGTATACAGTAGATCCCCGCTAGCGTGCGTAATTGAGACGTCTGTACATTTTTTTAAATAACTAATACAATTGGCAATGCTAAATTGGCCCTAGCGAATGAATGTGAGTGTAAATGTTGTCTATCTGTGATGAGGTGGCGACTTGTCCAGGGTGTACCCCGCCTACCGCCCGATTGCAGCTGAGATAGGCTCGAGCACCCCCCGCGACCCCGAAAGGGACAAGCGGTAGAAAATGGATGGATGGATGGATAAATAACAAATACAATTTTCATAATTAGTTACGTAATTTATAATTCACTGTGGAGGGGGGCGTGGCCTGCGGGCCTGCCGCGGAACGGGGTGTGCAAGTAGATGGCCCAGGTGGGCCTTGTTATCTAATCACCGGTCCCCTGTATTAGCAGCAGCCGGAACGAGACACAGGTGTGGGAGTTGGAGCGAGGGCGAGACACGAGAGACTGAAAAGAGAAAAAACATATATTGCTGGAAAGCAATCGCTACATGAAAATAAAAAGTCTTGATCCAAAACGATCTACCGGTCTCCCGAAGATCTGTCGGCCAGGAGAACCCACACCAGAGGGAAACCTTCACATTGACAAAATGGGTTAAATGCTATCTCATTTTTTAAAATAAGGTTCAAAATGGTAATCAGGATTCTTCTTCTTCGTACACAGGTATAACAAACAATTTCAGTTAGTGTCGTCAAAATTATTGTATGAAAGCAAAAGAAAAGTTTCTCTTTTAGAATATACTCAGAGTAAAAGTAACTAGTTATTTCTATGTACTATACAAAAATGGACACATGTTGCAATATGTCGACATTTCAAGTCAAAGTATTCACTCACTCTGTATTTACGTACCAAAGTCCAGACCGTGTGCTGGTCCATCTGTACGTTGGTAAACCGTAATCCCAGACACCCTCAAGAGCAGTGCTGGCTGTCTGGCTGATAGCTCGGGCTCATGCCAGTGACCCAGGTTCGGGTCCCGGGTGAAACGGGAAAGGCAGAGAGGTTATGGTTTTGAATCGATACCATAATTCCCAGTATCGCCCAACGTTTAGTGTTGAAATCCCAGTTGGAGATGTCAGGAAGATTTGCAAGTTATGTACAATTTTGGTTTTTTGCACTAAGAAAATGATTATTATATGATTTTATTTCCTGTGAATTCCTTTCAGTACAAAACATAAAATAAATTAAATTCAAGTTTGATTAAAAAAGCATAAAATATGCAACTTTAAATATTATTTGTATTGACAAATGTGTTGTTTTACACTGAAATAGCTGGGTTGTATAACGCGATGGTCTAAGTCCCGTTAGGCTACTGCTTATTTGCCAGTGCGGATTTGGGCGTATTTTGAAAGGTTTAGAGGAAAATATAAAAGCGATCATGAAAAAAATATTTAAAATGGGATGGAGTGGATTTTTACACTCTTAAGAAAAATCATTTTTGAAAGATTTCAACCATTTATCATCACCGAGAGGTTACACTCACAAGGATTTAGAGAAGAAAAAATTGGAGGCACATCATATCTTTACATCTGAGGGGTCCACAAATGAAACATTAATCCATGAAAGACAAAGTTGGACTTATTTGTGCATCGCTAAGTATTTGATTGACATAATGAGTGTCGTGCTGCTGTGATTGTGACGCTAATAAGGAAAAGGATGTTTGTTTGCAGTTGATTTCCTGCTACAAATATTAGTCTAATTTACAATTCATGTCTGCAGTTGTTTTTTATGCTGTGAAGTTCATATTTTGTCTTATTATTTAGCTAAAGGTGTCCCTGTTGTTCAGCTATGTTTGCTAGCGATATCAAGATTCAATATGCAGTTGAGCCTACCAGAGATGTATTAATTTAGTTCAGTGGTTCTTAACCTGGGTTTGATCGAACCCTAGGGGTTCGGTGAGTTGGCCTCAGGGGTTCGGTGGAGCCGTCGTCGCTGAGGTCAAGACACACCCGACTCATCATGTAAATAAAAACTTCTCCCTATCGGCGTATTATGGAAACCCCCAAACAATTTTCCCTCTAATTTTCCATCTGATTTGCAGGTGTGTAGTTTGTTGTGAGTTCATGCACTGTGTTTGTGTTGTTCTTTGAACAAGGTGATGTTCATGCACGGTTCATTTTGTGCACCAGTAAAAAAACATAACTTTGTCTTGAATTTGAAAAATATATACCTGTATATATATTTTTCACTAAAGAAGGGTTCGGTGAATGCGCATATGAAACTGGTGGGGTTCATCACCTCCAACAAGGTTAAGAACCACTGATCTAGTTCATTAATACCATTAACTAGGGCTGGGCGATATGGCCTTTTATTACTATCTCGATATTTTTAAGCCATGTCACGATACACTATATATATCTCCAAATTTTGCCTTAGCCTTGAATGAACACTTGATGCATATAATCACAGCAGTATGATGATTCTATGTGTCTACTTTAAAACATTCTTCTTCATACTGCATTAATATATGCTCATTTTGAACTTTCATGCAGAGAGGGAAATCACAACTAAGTCAATTGACCAAAAGTGTATTTATTAAACAGTTATTAAGCAGTGGCACAAACATTCATGTCATTTCAAAACAGAAAGAGCAAGATTGTCAGAGACATTTTAAAACAAGCTATGAGTGCACTTTTGTGCATGATGTCACTAAGATGACTTATCAAAACAACACTAAATTAAAGTGCACTTTTTGTACAGAACGCAACTACAATAGTTTAAAACATATAAAGAGCACTTTTGTGCATGATGTCACACAAGATATTTCAATAACTGTCAAATAAAAATGAGCTGCATAATAGGAAATCAAGTAGTGTATGTCCTTCGCTATGTGGTAGGTTCCTGCGGACGTTATCTCCTTCTGTTGTTGACTATTTTTTTCATACGGTGTTGATGTGGAAATGGTTGCTCGGGCATTTTGTGGGTGTGGCACCGGCCGGAGATGTTGACATGCGGAGTTTCAAGCACTCTTCATTCTTTTTCAAATGATGCTACGCATTAGCAGTGGTGCTAACGCTTTTGCCGCATACTTGACATATTACGGTTGTCTGTTCGACATCTTCCCGCTTGAAGCCAAACCACCGCCAGACGATGGACCCCCTGCTGTTTTTCTTGGGAATTAATTCTTCTTCCTTCATTTGTTACCAGATTCGCACCTTCTTTCTCTCGTATTACCACTCACACCGCGAGCATCACAGCTAACGTTACCCATGCCGCTACCTCTCTGCTCCGCGAGAGCATATGACGTTGCACGCGCGACAGTATGTGACGTATGTAAGAATGTGCGCTTGTTTACGTCTCTGTGAGAAGGAGAGACAAGAAAGAGTGATAAAAGCCTGTAGTGTAATGCCCGCAGCTAAAAGCAACTGCGTGAGAACGTATACTCGAATATCACCATATAGTCGTTTTCTATATCGCACAGAGACAAATCCGCGATATATCGAGTATATTCGATATATCGCCCAGCCCTACTATTAAGGATATTATCTTGATGCTAAAAATATCACCAAAGACGCTATAATGTGGTCATCCGTGTCCAATAAAGCACTTGTCTTTCCTGCACAACAACAACTAAGCTTTTAGTTTCTGTTATAAAAATGGACAATGAAAATACGTTGGCTTGGACCAACAATCACAATATTTATTAACATGACGTTAGTTTGTTTGCACAAGCAGGTCTTCTAGTTATATTTAGGCAATGCAATCACAAAAGAACACAAACTAATGCCATCTCTTGTCCTTTCTTTACATTTACTTCTGCTCTCAAACACTACCAACATAGTAGAGAGTAAACTCCATTGCATCACATAAAGTTTCTCAAAACAAATCAAATGTTCAAACAAAGATTTTACAAAGTGATCA
This sequence comes from Nerophis lumbriciformis, assembly GCF_033978685.3. Taxonomy (NCBI): domain Eukaryota; kingdom Metazoa; phylum Chordata; class Actinopteri; order Syngnathiformes; family Syngnathidae; genus Nerophis; species Nerophis lumbriciformis. The sequence goes on from NC_084554.2 coordinate 45,288,117, forward strand.
CTGCAGACACAAGCATGGTCCGATTGTGAAGTGAATTAATTAACTCATATTTTGTTTTGCACATGGTGAATGTACATATTCATCTTGGAGAAAGCAAACCAAATAGTGGTATTTCAGTTTGAGCATATAATAAGATAAGGGCCCTTAGTTTGACATTCGAAGGTGGATTGGATCACTTCTCGTAGGAAAGAGGCCCTAATTGGGACTTTGGAATGCAAAAGTGATAGCCCTATCCTTGAGAAGAGACTACCTGTCAAGCTCAACGCCAACATTTAAGTTATGACTTAAAGCAGTTGTTTTCCAGACACTTACACAGGAACATCTCCTTTTATGGTCAGGATGTGCTCTCCTGACTTAGCACACACACACACACACACACACACACACACACACACACAGACAGGAAGGAGGAATACACAACTGATGGTTTGGCTTCTCCAAGTGAGGAATGCCTCATTTTTTGACTTGATCTCCTCCAGGTACTGCAGTCCTGTATAATGATGCTCGCTTGTAATAAAGCAACATTTGGTTCAGTAAAGCGTCTATGGCGTCTCTTTTGATCCGGTCGCACTGCCGTGTCACCCTTTTGTCCGGACGAGGATGACAAAACCAGAAATACACATCATTTGTATTATACAAGATGATGAAAGTGATATTTTTAAGATCCATTTCCTTCCACACACTTTCGTTTTGTCTCTAACTTTATTCCCCTTATGAACCACTTCTTTCAGATCTACGATACTTGTTTTTTCCCCCTAATATCAATATTCGATATCAATTTCAAATCGGGACACCTTTAACTGTGACAATTCATGTCAAAGTATAGGTATCGGCGATCTTAATCCCATATTCACATGGTATTGGTACGATACCAACATTCTCAGTATCGCCCACCCTTTTGTTGGAAGTTTATAGTCCAGTTGGAGATGTGTCAAAAAGATTTGCAAGTTATGTTGAATTCAAAATAATAAAACCATAATAATTTAACTTCTTTCCTTAAAATTAGTTTTAGTACAAAACATGCATCACATTAAATTTAAGTTTGATTAAAAAAGTATAAAAAATGTTAAGTGTAATTATGAAAAAGTAAATTCAAAATAAAATTCTGCTTCTGGCCTCAATTTATTCAAATTAACCCGACTGAGAGCTAATATTGGAAAATAAATATAATTTTACAGAAGTGGTGGTAAATTTCCACTTATTTGTTATTAAGGCCAATGAAGAAAATTAGCAAAAATTTTAGTACACTTCTAAAATGGTGCCAAGTATCAAAATCAATTAAATTAGCAAAAATGCTAGCAAAAAACATTAGCCCGCTAACATAAAATATGTTAACATACTTCCAAGATGAAGCCAAGAATGGAAAGCCATGATTTTTAGGCTTATATGAATAAAATTAACAAAAATGTTAGCATGTTAACTACGTTAGCATACTTCTAAGATGGTGCCAAGTATCAAAATCAATGATTTTTAAGGTTTAAATGGATTAAAATTTGAAAAAGGGCAAGCTTAAAACATTAGCATGAAATGTTAACATGCTATGAAAAAAGACAAGTTAGCATCCTTCTAAGATGGCGCCAAGTACCAAAATAATCTTTAGGTTTAAACAAAAAAAATTAGCAAAGATGCCAGCAAAGAACGCTAGCCTGATAATGTTAGCATGCTAACATAAAATAAGTTAACATACTTCCAAGATAGCGCCAAGTATGGAAAGCCATGATTTTCAGGTTTAGAAGAATAAAATTTGCAAAAATGTTAGAATGTTAATGTTAGCATTCTTCTAAGATGGCGCCATGTATCGAAATCAATGATTATTAGGTTTAAACGAATACAATTTACAAAAATGCTAGCAAAAAAAGTTAGCTTGCTAACATAAAATAAGTTAACATACTTCCAAGATGGAGCCAAGTATGGAAAGCTATGATTGAGAGTTATAATGGAAAATCAATATAATTTTACTGACGTGATTGATAAATTTCCACTTTGTGGTTACTTATGCCAAAGAAGAAAATGAGCAAAAATACTTCTAAAATGGTGCAAGTATCAAAAGCAATGAATATTAGGTGTAAGCTAATATAATTTGCAAAACTGCTAGCAAAAAAAACATTAGCCTGCTAACATAAAATGAGTTTAAATACTTCCAAGATGAAGCAAAGTATGAAAAGCCATGATTTTTGGTCTTATACGAGTAAAATTAGCGCAAATGTTAGCATGTTAAGTTACAGTAGTATACTTCTAAGATGTCGCCAAGTATCAAAATCATTTTTTTTTTTTAGATCTAATTGAATTAAATTAGCGAAAATGCAAGCGTAAAACATTATCTTGCTAACATAAAATAAGTTAGCATACTTCTAAGATGGCACCAAGTATCAAAATAATGTTTAGGTATAGTATGAAATACCATGATTTTTGAGCTTATAAGAATAAAATTTGCAAAAATGTTAGCATGTTAAGTTACAATAGCATACTTCTAGTTCTAAGGTGTCGCCAAGTATCAATATCAATTAGTTTTTTAGAATTAAATTAGCAAAAATAAAAGCTTAAAACATTAGCATTCTAACGTTACCTTGCTATGACATAAGAGAAGTTAGCATACTTCTAAGATGTATCAAAATCTATAATTTGTAAGTTCAAACAAATAAAATGTTAGCCTAATAGCGTTAGCATGCTAACATAAAATAAGTTAGCATACTTCCAAGATGGCACAAGTATGGAAACCCATGATTTTTAGCTTTAGATAGTACTTTACTGATTCCTTCAGGAGAGTTCCCTCAGGAAAATCAAAATATAAAGTTAGCATGTTAGTATTAGCATTAGATGGCGCAATGATTATTAGGCTTAAATGAATACAATTTGCAAAAATGCTAGCAAAAAACATTAGCCTGCTAACATAAAATTAGTAAACATAATAGTAAATAAATATAATTTTAGTGACGTTAAGGTAAATTTCCACTTTTTTTTTGTTATTTATGCCAAAGAAGAAAATTAGCAAAAATGTCAGCATACAAAATCGATGATTATTCGGCCGCTCCCAGTCTGTGGAACGCTCTCCCTGACCACCTGAAGGCACCACAGACTGTGGATGCTTTTAAAAAAAGGCTTAAAAACCCTTCTTTTTAAAAAAGGCTTCTTTTTTTTTTATAGATACATGCATACTAGTTTTAGCTATTTGGCTGTTGTAGTTTTTATTTATTTTTATTATCTTTTTATTTTAATACTCTGTAGCACTTTTAGGTTGTTTACTCAATGTAAAGTGCTTTTTACAAATAACATCTACTTTTATTATTATTATTAGGTTTAAGCGAATATAATTAGCAAAAATGCTAGCAAAAAAATAAAAATAGTTTTACTGATGTGGCGGTAAATGTCTACTTGTTTGTTATTTAACCACATTAGAGTTTGAAACGTGGATCAAAAAAGGAGTCCAAAGATAACATGAATAATATCACGTAAAATGGCTGCGGTCATCCAGCGGGGGCCTGGTGTGTGGGTGGCCGTCATGTGAGGTGTCAGAGTGGAACAGGACTCACAGCGTCACTGGCGGAAGGTCACCGGGCGGAGGAACCGAGCGGAAGCGGGACTCGAAGCCTGTCCGCCATTGTGGAACATGGCACGGCATATTCCCGTAAAACCCTCGTCACTTTCCCGCTGACTCGCTCGCCCACATCCCCTCCGCAGGCGACATTCGGAGAAAAGAGGCCATTGTTTTGCCTACGAAAAAAAAGGCGTCGTCGTGTGTTTTCCGCGGAGGGATCTAGCCGGAGCGCAGCGGCTGAGAGCAGCGCCGCGAGACCGAGGGAGAGGACGCCGCGCTCGGACAGCGTGCTGAGCAGCCCCCCGCTTCCTGGAGGATGTCTGCCACCACCGTGGAGCAGGTTAGTTAGTGCCACGTTAGCTTAGCATGACGTGGGGGTAAACAGCGGGCCGCTCGCTGGTTGGGAAAGTTTGGTCGACAGCAGTTTGATCCTGGTGGGGATGTCACATCAAACCAGCTTTGATAAGCCACAGCGGCTAGCATTCTGGACGCAGGCCGAGCCTAGTGCACTATACGCCGGGCGGACGCGGTCGGCGATGCGGCACCTTTTTTTTTTTTTTTTTTTTTTTTTTTTTGGTGGAATTTTTTAAACCTTTATTTGTAATATGCAACATTCACATACAATCAAGAAATAATAATAATCAAAATAGTACAGAAACAGTACAAAACAGCGCCAGGGGGTTGTAAACTCAATAAAGTAACTAAAATAGAATGCAATATATATATATATATATATGTAACTAAATGTAAAGCCATAGGCTCACACAAGTTCTGTAAATAATCCAAATTTGGAACACCGCATCATAGTTTTCACAGCTTTTTGGACGATGCGGCACCTTTACCGGCTGACATCCGGTCAATAAGCGCATGCAAGCTGCAGCTTCTTGCCAATGTTTACCCACAAGACCATGCAATATGTGCTAATGTCAGTATCCATTCTCCTATTTTGCAGAGACCTAAAGGACAGGGAAATAAAGGTAAGCTCTGCTTGGAATAATTAACATGTAGCTCAGGTTCTCTCTTGCCACACAGCACCTTTTTCCCAGCCTCCACTCCTGCATGCATATTGGGCACATATGAAATATTTATGTTTGTATTACTCCACCTGCCATGATTTAACGTTCTGTGTTCTTTCCACCCAGTGCAAAACGGATCAATGCATCAGAAGGATGGAGTGAATGATGATGACTTTGAGCCTTACATAAGCAGCCAGACAAATCAGGTAACACGCTTCATGACAACGCACAACTTGCTGCATGTTTTCTACAGTCTGTCCCGGCAGGGATGGGCGATATCGCTTAAAACAGTGTTTTTCAACCACTGTGCCGCGCGGCACACTAGTGTGCCGTGAGATATTACCTGGTGTGCCGTGGGAAATTATGCAACTTCACCTAACTGGTCCAAAAAATATTTTTTGCAAATCAATAATTATAATCTGCAAATAATGTGCCTTTGCTCAGAGTCTGTGCTGTGTAGAGCTCTGCAGGGTAACCATGTAATACCCCATATCAGTAGGTGGCAACAGGTAGTTAATTGCTTTGTAAAAGTCGGAACGTGTCGGGGGATACGAGGATGGTTTATTGTGATCCCAATATGCAGACCACGGCGGGAGACAGCATGCAGGTAAAAAGGTATGTAATGCTTAAACTAAAAATGAACAAAGGTGAAAGGAAAAGGCAATGACGCATGGGGATGGCTATGCAAAATGAAAGTAAAACTGAACTGGCTACAAAGTAAACAAAAACAGAATGCTGGAGGACAGCAAAGACTTACAGCTTGGGGAGCAGAGACGACGTCCACAAAGTACATCCGTACATGACATGACAATCAACAATGTCCCGACAAAGAAAGCTATCGTCCGCACAACTTAAATAGTCTTGCTTTCTAACACAAAGCAGGTGCGGGCAATAGCACTCAAAGAAAGGCGTGAAGCTGGTACAGGAAAACTCCAACAAAACAGGAAGGGCCACCAAAATAACAGCGCAAGACAAGAACTAAAGAAAAACACCAACAAACTCAAAATAAGGCTCTGGTGGAGTTGAATTTTTAACGTTTTGTGCTCGTGGTGTGCCTCCGTATTTTTTTTCTGAAAAAAAATGTGCCTTGCCTCAAAAAAGGTTGAAAAACACTGCCTTCAATATATATTGCAGCCTCCTGTGATAACAATTTATTATTTATAAAGGTTAAAAATGCTGATACTTCAAGATCATTGAATGATTCAATTTTTGTTGAGACAAAAACACAGGATGGTGATTAAACAATATCAATTAAATATTCAAAATATTTCCTACTTATGGCTCTGATTTTATTTTATTTTTTGCACTTAAAGCCCTCCTGTGTCTGGGGACTTATTTCCTTATTTTTAAACTAACAAACACATGATATTAAACTAATCACTTTATATGTGCATCAATCCACCTCCCTGTGTTTACATTTAAGAGCTCTAGCTTAGCGGTTAGCGTGGCGTTTAGTAGGGGTGTGGAAAAAAGAGATTTTTTAATCGCAATTCTTACTTGTAACGATTTTTTATCTATTAAAAAAAAATCAAAAATAAATTTTACAAAAAATTACATTTAAAAATCTGTCCTGTCCAGCCACTCAGGCAAATCATATTGATGTAGATCAGGGGTGTCCACGTCAAATGTGGCCCGCCAACGCCATTCAATTTGGCCCGCAAAACATCATGAGGAGATTGCATTCATTTTAAAAGACTGATTTTAATGCTGCCAGTTTGTTGCCATCTAGTGGACAATGCGAGTAATTAAGTTCAATTGGCGACTTGTCCAGGGTGTACACCGCCTTCCGCCCGAATGCAGCTGAGATAGGCTCCCGCAACCCTGGAAGGGACAAGTGGTAGAAAATGAATGGATGGATGGATGTGCTCCGAGTAAACCAATGCGCAGCATTTACCTGTATGACCCAAATGCAAACAACCTTCCCTAGTCATGGTGCAAAAAAACCCCATAAAATCACACAACAACCTGCTCACTGAATTCTGTGGATATTATAAAATCATCCATGCACCATAAAAACAATTCTAAAATTCAAACGTTTGGAGACCCCTGATGTACATGATCATATCTACTGTATAGATTTACTTTAGAAAAGAGAAGTATTGGATACTTCTCCTGTTGCCTTATATGTGTTTGACTTTATTAAATGTTTGGGTAGAATTTTATGAAACAAAACCAGTTTTCTCTTAAGTAATCTAGCAATTTACCAGAGCTGTTATTATTGTTTTATGAAGGAATGTTGTTAATCATAAAACTAGCACCCGATGTTATTAAAAAACTATTGATTTTGAATCAAGAATCGATTCTGAATCGAATAGTTACCCACAAGAATCAAATTGAATCCTGGTGCCCAAAGATTCACATCCCTAGCGTGTAGCGTAGCACAGTGGTTCTTTTTGTACCTTAATGACCAACATTGAAATACAGTAGCATAGTAGGCCTAAATATTCAATAAACAAGTATATTTAATATTGTTGGCCACTGTAACATACCCACAGTTTGAACAGTAACACTTTGTTTAAATATTTTATCAGGTGATTATTTGGCGCACCGCTACCACAGTTTGAGAATCACTGGTGTAGCATGTTTGGCCGTTCCTTGTCCTCCAGTGATCATGATCGATACTTATAAGAAGCAGTTTATTTGCAAAAAATATTACCATATTAACATTAAAATACTTTCAGGATGGCGCCAAGAATCACAATCAATATACTTTTTAGGTTTAAATGAATTAAAATTTGCAAAAATGGAAGCCTGCTAACATTTGCATGTTAACATTAAAGTACCGTATTTTTCGGACTATAAGTCGCAGTTTTTTTCATAGTTTGGCCGGGCTCCAGTGCGACTTATATATGTTTTTTTCCTTTTTTATTATGCATTTTCGGCAGGTGCGACTTATACTCCGAAAAATTCTTCTAAGACAATGCCAAGTATCATAATTAGAGATGTCCGATACTATCGGCCGATTAATGCTTAAAATGTAATATCGGAAATTATCGGTATTGTTTTTTGTTATCGGTATCGTTTTTTTTTGTTTTTTTGTTTTTTTATTAAATCAACATAAAAAACACAAGATACACTTACAATTAGTGCACCAACCCAAAAAACCTCCCTAACCCATTTACACTCATTCACACAAAAGGGTTGTTTCTTTCTGTTATTAATATTCTGGTTCCTACATTATATATCAATACAGTCTGCAGGGATACAGTCCGTAAGCACACATGATTGTGCGTGCTGCTGGTCCACTAATAGTACTAACCTTTAACAGTTAATTTTACTCATTTTCATTAATTAATAGTTTCTATGTAACTGTTTTTATATTGTTTTACTTTCTTTTTATTCAAGAAAATGTTTTAAATTTATTTATCTTATTTTATTTTATTAATTCTTTTAAAAAGGACCTTATCTTCACCATACCTGGTTGTCCAAATTAGGCATAATAATGTGTTAATTCCACAACTGTATATATCGGTATCGGTAATTAAGAGTTGGACAAAATCGGAATATCGGATATCGGCAAAAAAGCCATTATCGGACATCCCTAATCATAATCCGTAGTTTGAACATTTCAATGCATAAAATGCGCAAAGATGCTATCTTAAAACATTAGCATGCTAACGTTGACATGCTATAACATAAAACAAGGTAACATACTTATAAGATGGCGTCAAGTATGGAAAGCCATGATTTTTTTAGGTTTATAAGAACAAAATTAGCAAAAATATTACCATGTTAACTTCCAAGATGGCGCCAAGTCTAAAAAGTTATGATCTTTAAGTTGAAAGAAATAACATTTTCAAAAATGCTAGCAAAAACGTTAACCTGCTAACATAAAACAAATGAACATACTTCCAAGATGGCGCCAAGTATGGAAAGCCATGATTAATAGACTTACCGGGGTGTACCCTGCCTACCGCCCGAATGCAGCTGAGATAGGCTCTAGCACCCTCTGCGACCCCAAAAGGGACAAGCGGTAGAAAATGGATGGATGGATACGAATAAAATGAGCAAAAGTGTTAGCATGTCAACATTAGGCTTCTTCTAAGATGGCGCCAAGTAAAGAAGAAAAAGGCTGTTATGTGCATGATATTTGTAAAGACATGACAAACGTGCTAAGTGATGTTTGTCTTGACCCCACAGAGTACCAACTACCCACCCATGTCCGACCCCTACATGCCCAGCTACTACACCCCGTCTATAGGCTTCCCTTACTCCCTGGGGGAGGCTGCCTGGTCCACGGCAGGGGACGCGGCCACCATGCCCTACCTCGCCACCTACGGACAGATGAGCAACGGCGAGCCGCACTTCATCCCCGACGGCGTCTTCAACCAGCCCGGCGCGCTGGGGAGCACCCCGCCCTTCCTCGGCCAGCACGGCTTCAACTTCTTCCCCGGCAACGCGGACTTCTCTACCTGGGGCACCAGCGTGTCCCAGGGCCAGTCCACGCAGAGCTCGGTCTACAGCAACAGCTACGGCTACGCGCCCAGCTCGCTGGGCCGGGCCATCGCCGACGGGCAGGCGGGCTTCGGCGGCGACGGCCAGCTCGGCAAGGGGCCGGTGCCGAGCGGCGTGGAGCAGGGGATGGCGGGCCTGAAACTGGGCGCCGACGTGGCCGTCACGAAGACGGTGGGCTCGCCTCTGGGTATGAGCGGCGTGGCCGTCAATAACCTTCCGCCTTCAGCCATCAAGCCCTCCTCCTGGGCCGCCGTCGCCAAGAAGCCGGCCAAGCCGTCAATCAAGGCCAAGCCCAAGGCCAACATGGGGATGGCGTGCGGCGCCGTTCCACCGCCCCCCATAAAGCACAACCTGAACATTGGCACCTGGGACGACAAAGGCTCTCTGAACAAGCCTCCCTTGGCTCAGACGGTGATGCACACGCCGCCGCTCCTCGCCCCGCCCCCGGCCTTACTGCAGACCCCCTTGACCCAGCCCTTCCACCTCCAGTCCCTGCACCTCCCTGGCCCCCCGCCTCCCAGCCGCTGGGTGGCGCCCAGGAACCGCGGCGACTGCTTCGGACCGGGCGTCCCCCCGTGCGCGCTGCCGTGCCCCGGCGAGGCGCACCCGGCGCTGGAGAAGCTGCGCGCCCTCAACAACTACAACCCCAGGGAGTTCGACTGGAGCTTGAAAAACGGCCGCGTCTTCATCATCAAGAGCTACTCGGAGGACGACATCCACCGCTCCATCAAGTACTCCATCTGGTGCAGCACGGAGCACGGCAACAAGCGGCTGGACGCCGCCTACCGCTCGCTGGGCGGCAAGGGGCCGCTCTACCTGCTCTTCAGCGTCAACGGCAGCGGGCACTTCTGCGGCGTGGCCGAGATGCGCTCGCCGGTGGACTACGAGGCCCACGCCGGCGTCTGGTCGCAGGACAAGTGGAAGGGCAAGTTCGAGGTGAGGTGGGCCTTCGTCAAGGACGTGCCCAACAACCAGCTGCGGCACGTCCGGCTGGAGAACAACGACAACAAGCCTGTCACCAACTCGCGCGACACGCAGGAAGTGCCGCTGGAGAAGGCCAAGCAGGTGCTGAAGATCATCGCCGCCTACAAGCACAGCACCTCCATCTTTGACGACTTTGCACATTACGAGCGGCGCCAGGAGGAGGAGGAGGCCCTGAGGAAGGTGAGGTGGACGCACAAGCCGCTAGGGCTGCCCTAGATCCTCCACCCGTGGGCCCGCTCCCTCCGACAAATAGCGCAATTTCTTCGCCACGCTCTTCAACGTTCGCCGTGCACTTCCTGTGCTCGACGTGGCGCCGTTTTGTAACCGGGAAGCAACGTGAATAAAAATGTGTAACAGTCAAGTTACCATGAACTGTTTTTTTTTTCTATCACTTCCTGTTTCTCAGCCTATCACACTCCTTTACATTGAGGGCCACATCGCACTTGTGTTGGACCCCTGAGGGCCGCGCCTCATGCATTGGAGTACATTTTTTTTTACGCACAATGTAAAAACAGATCTCTAGATTTTACGGTAAAAAACTGCCGGCTCAGTCGCAAGAATTTTACTGTAAAATCCACGTTTTTTTTTTTAGCATATTACTGTAAATGGAAAAACAGTACTTCTGTTTTTTTTACAGTAAAAACTGTCAGCCTAGTTGCCCAATTTTTTATTTTATTTTTGTTAATCACTGTAAATAAAAAACTTTTTTACCGTAACAAAAAAAACTAGATTTTACAGTGTGTTACTGTAAATGGGCAAACAGTACCGCTGTTTTTTTTACAGTAAAAACTGTCAGCTTAGTTGCCCAATTTTTGATGTTTGTTACTGTAAATAAAAACAAGTTTTTTACCGTAAAAATCTGCGAACTGAGCTGACAGTATTTACTGTTACTCAGTTGGCAGCAATTTACTCTGAAATTGACTTTTTTTTGTTACTGTAAATGGAAAACTGCTTTTTTACGGTAAAATTCTGCCAACTGAACTGACAGTTTTTTTTACTGTAGATTTCACGGTGTATTACTGTAAATGGCAAAATGGTACCACAGTTTTTTTTTTACAGTTTGACCCATGAGGGACACTCCTTATGCATTTGATTATTAGATAATTTTTTTTACATACAATTTAAGAACAAATTGGTAGATTTTACTGTAAAAAACTGTCGCAAAAATGTTACTGTAAAATTCATGTTTTTTTTTTTAGCATATTACTATAAATGGAAAAACAGTACCGCTGGTTTTTTAGAGTAAAAAATGTCAGTTGCCCAATTTTTTTATTTTTGTTTATCACGGTAAATAAAAAACTTTTTTACCGTAAGAAAAAAACTAGATTTTACAGTGTTACTGTAAATGGGCAAACAGTACCGCTGTTTTTTTACAGTAAAAACTGTCAGCTCAGTTGCCCAATTTTTGATGTTTGTTACTGTAAATAAAAACAAGTTTTTTACCGTAAAAATCTGGCAACTGAGCTGACAGTATTTACTGTTACTCAGTTGGCAGCAATTTACTCTGAAATTGACTTTTTTTTGTTACTGTAAATGGAAAACTGCTTTTTTTACGGTAAAATTCTGCCAACTGAACTGACAGTTTTTTTTACTGTAAAAACAACTGTAGATTTTACGGTGTATTACTGTAAATGACAAAACGGTATCACAGTTGTTTTTTTACAGTTTGACCCCTGAGGGATGCTCCTTATGCATTTGATTAGTAGATCTTTTTTTTTTTTACATACAATTTTAAAACACATCGGTAGATTTTAGGGTAAAAAACTGTCACAAAAATGTTACTGTAAAATTCATGTTTTTTTTTTAGCATATTACTCTAAATGGAAAAACTGTACCGCTGTTTTTTTACAGTAAAAACTCAGTTGCCCAATTTTTTTATTTTTGTTTATCACTATAAATAGAAAACTGTTTTTTACTGTAAGAAAAAAACTAGATTTTACAGTGTATTACTGTAAATGGGAAAACAGTACCGCTGTTTGTTTTTTTTACAGTAAAAACTGTCAGCTCAGTTGCTCAATTTTTGATGTTTGTTACTGTAAATAAAAACAAGTTTTTTACCGTAAAAATCTGCCAACTGAGCTGAGAGTATTTACTGTTACTCAGTTGGCAGCAATTTACTCTGAAATTGACTTTTTTTTGTTACTGTAAATGGAAAACTGCTTTTTTTACGGTAAAATTCTGCCAACTGAACTGACAGTTTTTTTTACTGTAAAAAAAACTGTAGATTTTACGGTGTATTACTGTAAATGACAAAATGGTATCACAGTTGTTTTTTTTACAGTTTGACCCCTGAGGGACACTCCTTATGCATTTGATTAGTAGATAATTTTTTTTTACATACAATTTAAGAACAAATCGGTAGATTTTACGGTAAAAAACTGTCGCAAAAATGTTACTGTAAAATTCATGTTTTTTTTAGCATATTACTATAAATGGAAAAACAGTACCGCTGTTTTTTTACAGTAAAAACTGTCAGTTGCCCAATTTTTTTTATTTTTGTTTATTACTGTAAATAAAAAACTAGATTTTACAGTGTGTTATGTAAATGGGAAAACAGTACCGCTGTTTTTTTTTACAGTAAAAACTGTCAAATCAGTTGCCCAATTTTTTATGTTTGTTACTGTAAATAAAAACAAGTTTTTTACCGTAAAAATCTGCCAACTGAGCTGACAGTATTTATTGTTACTCAGTTGGCAGCAATTTACTCTGAAATTGACTTTTTTTTGTTACTGTTTGACTTTGTTTTGTTACTGCTTTTTTTTTTTTTACGGTAAAATTCTGCCAACTGTTTTTTTTTTTTACTGTAAAAACAACTGTAGATTTTACAGTGTATTACTGTAAATGACAAAACGGTATCACAGTTGTTTTTTTTACAGTTTGACCCTTGAGGGATGCTCCTTATGCATTTGATTAGTAGATCTTTTTTTTTTTTTTTTACATACAATTTAAAAACACATCGGTAGATTTTAGGGTAAAAAACTGTCGCAAAAATGTTACTGTGAAATTCATGTTTTTTTTAGCATATTACTCTAAATGGAAAAACAGTACCGCTGTTTTTTTACAGTAAAAACTCAGTTGCCCAATTTTTTATATTTGTTTATCACTATAAATAGAAAACTGTTTTTTTACTGTAAGAAAAAAACTAGGTTTTACAGTGTATTACTGTAAATGAGAAAACAGTACCGCTGTTTTTTACAGTAAAAACTGTCAGCTCAGTTGCCCAATTTTTTATGCTTGTTACTGTAAATACAAAGTTTTTTACCGTAAAAATCTGCCAACTGAGCTGACAGTATTTACTGTTACTCAGTTGGCTACAATTTACTCTGAAATTGACTTTTTTTTTGTTACTGGAAAACTGCTTTTTTTACGGTAAAATTCTGCCAACTGAACTGACAATTTTGTACTGTAAAAACTGTAGATTTTACAGTGTATTACTGTAAATAGCAAAACGATACCACAGTTAAAAACTGTCAGCTCAGTTGGCAGAAATTTACTCTGAAATTGACTTTTTTTGTTACTGTAAATAGAAAAGTATTTTTACCGTAAGAAAAAAAATCGATTTTACAGTGTATTACTGTAAATGGGAAACAGTACTGCTGTTTTTACAGTAAAAACTGTCGGCTCAGTTGCCCAATTTTTTGATGTTTGTTACTGTAAATAAAGTTTTTTACTGTAAAAATCTGCCAACTGAGCTGACAGTTTTTTACCTTAAGAAAAAAACTTGATTTTACAGTAAATGGAAAAACGGTACCACAGTTTTTTACAGTAAAAACTGTCAGCTCAGTTGGCAGCAATTTACTCTGAAATTGACTTTTTTTTTGTTACTGTAAATAGAAAACTGCTTTTTTTACGGTAAAATTCTGCCAACTGAGCTGACAGTTTTTACGGCGTTTTACTGTAAATGACAACAGTACCACAGTTGCCAGACAGTACAATGGGTTTTTTGTTACTGTAAATAAACCTTTTTTACGGTAAAAATCTGCCAACTGACCTGACAGTTTTTTACTGTAAAAACTGCAGATTTTACAGTGCATTACTGTAAATGGCAAAACGGTACCACAGTGTTTTACAGTGCCATTTTTTATTTGTTTTTTACTGTAAATAGAAAACTGGTTTTTACCGTAAAAATCTGCCTACTGAGCTGACAGTTTTTACTGTAAAACTGTAGATTTTACCGCGTATTACTGTAAATGGCAAAAGTGAACCACAGTTGCCAGAAATGTATTGTAAAATGTACAATGTTTTGTTCTTGTTACTGTAAATAAACTGTTAAACGATAAAAAACTGGCAGCTCAGTTGGCAGATTTTCAAAACTGTAGATTTTACGGTGTATTACTGTAAATGGCAAAACGGTACCACAGTTCTATCTCAGGGGGCCGCCCCTTATGTATTTGATTTTTTTTTTAACGTACAATGCAAAAAGAAAAACAAATCTGTAGATTTTACGGTAAAAAACTGGCAGTAAAGTCGCAAGAATTTTACCGTAAAGTTCACAGTTGTTTTTACAGCATATTACTGTAAATGGAAAAACAGTAACGCTGGTCAGCACAGTTGCCCAAGTCTTTATTTTTTTTGTTACTGTAAATAGAAAACTTTTTTCACGGTAAAAATCTGCCAACTGAGCTGACAGTTTTTTTTATCGTAAAAACAACTGTAAATTTTGCAGCGTATTACTGTGAATGGAAAAAAATGTTCCCGGTAAAAAAAAACGCCAGGTTTATGGCATAATTTTACTCTGAAATGTACTTTTTTTCTGATAGTGTAAATAAAAAGATGCTTTATGGTAAAATTCTAACAGCTGAGTTGTCAGTTTTTTACCGTAAAAACAACTGTTGATTTTACGGCGTATTACTGTAAATAGCAAAACTGTACCACAGTTGCCAGAATTTTACTGTAAAATATATAGTGGGTATTTTATTACTGTAAATAACTTTTTTTTTTTACGGTAAAATTCTGCCAACTGAGCTGAAAGTTTTTTTTACCGTAAAAACTGTAGATTTTACGGTGTATTACTGTAAATAACAATACGGTACCAAAGTTGTTTTTTTTACAGTTTGACCCCAGAGGGCCGCTCTTTGTGTTTGTTTAGTATATTTCTTTTGACGTACAATGTAAAAAAATAAATCTGTAGCTTTTCCGGTAAAAAATTGGCAGCTCAGTTGCAAGAATTTTACCATAAAATTCACTGTGTTTTTTACAGCATATTACTGTAAATTGAAAAACAGTACCGCTGTTATTTTTTACAGTAAAAACTGTCAGCTCAGTTACCTATTTTAAAAACAAAAACATTTTAGTTACTGTAAATAGAAAACTTTTTTTACCGCAAAATTCTGCCAACTGAGCTTCCAGTTTTTTTTTTTTACCGTGAAAACTGTAGAATTGACGGTGTATTACTGTAAATGGCAAATCAGTACCATAGTTTTTTACAGTAAAAAAAACCCCTGTCAGCTCAGTCGGCGGAATTTAGAATTGGGTTTTTTGTTATTGCAAATAGAAAACAACTTTTTTTTACTGAAAAATTCTGCCAACTGAGCTGACAGTTTTTTGTTTTGTTTTTACTGTAAAAACTGTAGATTTTACGGTGCCAGTGGGGTTTTTTTACAGTAAAAAACTGTCACAGAATTTTATCAGTACTGGTTTTTTTTATTTACAGTGAAATGCTGTAAAAAACACATAAAATGTTTTTTTTTTACTGTAAAAAAAAAAAGGTTTTCCAGTGTCTTACTGTAAATGGCAAAACGGTACAACCGTTTTTTTGGTTTTTTTTACAGTAAAAACTGTCAGCTCAGTTGCCAGAATTTTGAATGTTTTTTTATTACTCTAAATTGAAAAGTGCTTTTTTTATGGTAAAATTCTGCCAACTGAGATGACAGGATTTTTTTTTTTTTTTTTTTACTGTAAAACAAGTAGATTTTATGGTGTATTATTGTAACAAAACGGTACCTCAGTTTATTTTGTTGTGCAGTAAAAAACTGGCAGCTCAATTGCTAAATTTGTTATTTTTGTTACTGTAAATAGAAAAAATGCTTCCAACTGAGCTGCCAGTTTTTTTTACTGTAAAAATACCCCTAGATTTTACAGTGTATTACTGTAAATGGCCAAACGGTACCAGGTTTTTTTACTGTGAAAAAACTGTCAGCTTAGTTGGCAGAATTTTTAATTAATTTTTTGTGTTACTGTAAATAAAAAACTGCTTTTCTACGGTAACAATATAGATTTTACGGTGTATTACCGTAAATGTCAAAACGGTACCAGTTTATTTTTATTGCAGTAAAAACTGGCAGCTCATTTGCTAAAAAAAAAGAATTTTTTTTTTGGTTACTGTAAATAGAAAATTAATTTTTTTACTCAGCTGTAAGTGTTTTTTGTACTGTAAAAACTAGATTTTACAGTGTATTACTGTAAATGGCAAAATGGTACCACAGTATTTTTACAGTAAAAAAAACTGGCAGCTCAAATGTCAGAATTTTATCGGTACGTTTTTTTCCATTTACAGTAAAATGCATCAAAAACCACATTAAATGTCACAACTTTACCGTAAAATATATTTTTACAGAGTAAAATGTGCTGGATAACTTACTTTGTCAAGCAGATGAAGTATTTTTCTATTTTAACATGAAAACCTTTCATTTGTATGATAATGTTTGTTGTTCTATTAGATTTTTAAATTAAAAAAACTTATGCAATTGCTTGTAGTTTTTTTTTCTGTCAAAGTAGAAAGAAGGACTACATTTAGTAAGAAATGATGAAATATTTGTTTGACAAATTTTTGGGGGCTTTCTAGGGCCTTGAATTTGACCCCTGTGGCTTATTATTAGTAGTAGTATTAGTAGAAGTATAATATTATTATTATTAGTAGTAGTATTTTTATTAGTATGTACATTATTAATATTAGTATTTTTATTAGTATTTGTATTATTTTTATTATTATTATTATTACTAGACGTAGTAGTATTACCATGATTATCATTAGTATTATAAGTGTTATTATCTGCTAATGATAACTAGGTGAAAGGTTATCTGCACACAGAAAAAAAGCAGCATAAAGAAAGAATTCAACTTTTTTTTTTTTTTCTTGGAATACTTTTTTCACTTTCTGTAAAATCAGCTGACCCACTCCTCGCCACTCATCACTAGTCAAAAACACCGCCTGACTCACCCACAGCTGGCGGGACATTCCTCAAAGTCCTGATGCATGAAGTCTCTTCAACCTGTAGCTTTATGACAACATTCATGCTAACATTCATGCTAACATTCATGCTAACATTTATGCTAACATTTATGCTAACATTCATGCTAACATTCACGCTAACATTTACGTTAACATTCATGCTAACATTTATGCTAACATTCATGCTAGCATTTATGTTAACATTCATGCTAACATTCATGCTAACTTTCATGCAAACATTTATGCTAACACTTATGCTAACATTCATGCTAACATTCACGCTAACATTTATGCTAACATTTATGTTAACATTCATGCTAACATTCATGCTAACTTTCATGCAAACATTTATGTTAACATTCATGCTAACATTCATGCTAACATTCATGCTGACATTTATGTTAACATTTATGCAAACATTTATACTGACATTCATGTTAACATTTATGTTAACATTCATGCTAACATTTATGCTAACCTTCATGCTGACATGTATGCTAACATTCATGCTAACTTTCATGCTAATTTTCATGCAAATATTTATACTAACATTCATGGTAACATTTATGTTAACCTTCATGCTGACATGTATGCTAATATTCATGCTAACTTTCATGCTAACATTCATGCAAACATTTTTTAACAGTCATGCTAACATTCATGCTGACATGTATGCTAACATTCATGCTGACATGTATGCTAACATTCATGCTAACTTTCATGCTAACATGTATGCTAACATTCATGCAAACATTTATACTGACATTCATGCTAACATTTATGTTAACATTCATGCTGACATGTATGCTAACATTCATGCTAACTTTCATGCTAACATTCATGCAAACATTTATACTGACATTCATGCTAACATTTATGTTAACATTCATGCTAACATTTATGCTAACCTTCATGCTAACCTTCATGCTAACATTTATGCTAACCTTCATGCTAACAGTAATGCTAACATTCATGCTAACATTTATGCTGACATGTATGCTAACATTCATGCTAACATTCATGCTAACTTTCATGCTAATTTTCATGCAAACATTTATACTAACATTCATGCTAACATTTATGTTAACATTCATGCTAGCATTCATGCTAACTTTCATGTTAACATTCATGCTAACATTTATGCTAACCTTCATGCTAACATTTATGCTAACCTTCATGCTAACATTCATGCTAACTTTATGCTAACATTCATGTTAACATGTATGCTAACATTCATGCTGACATGTATGCTAAAATTCATGCTAACATTTATGTTAACATTCATGCTAACATTCATGCTAACATTTATGCTAACATTCATGCTAACATTTATGTTAACCTTCATGCTGACATGTATGTTTACATTCATGCTAACTTTCATGCAAACATTTGTTAACATTCATGCTAACATTTGTTAATATTTATACTAACATTCATGCTAACTTTCGTGTTAACATTCATGCAAACATGTATGCTAACATTTATGTTAACATTCATGCAAACATTTATGCTAACATTCATGTTAACTGTCACGTTCAAACACTGAGGACATCTATTAAACAAGACAAAAGGCAAGGAATCAAACAGAGACAGAATTCAATTTGGACTCAATATTGAGGAGAGACATGGCCACTGCACTCTCTGTACAGTCCTGCACCATGCTCTGACAAAGAAGGTTTTCGTCTCCTCTTTTATTTAGAGATTTCAATGTTTACGCAACAACACCTGTCTCAGCAGGAATGGGGAGCATGTAAACAGTCATTGTTTTCGGTCACATTGAAGACAAAAGAAGAAGATCCCTCAGGCTTGGGTTCGTCCTGGATTCAGCTTGGGCAGGTTTTCGAGGACAATGGATGACCCCTCCCGTCTCATTCCATCGTCCACAGCGGAATCTTCCAAGCGTTTGGCTTGGTGCAACAAAGACCGCTTCTTGTCTGTTCATTGAGAACTCAGAACGGAAAGTTTTTTGATAATTTAAATACAATTTTTCTGACATTAACATTCATGCAAACATTTATGTTAACATTCATGCTAACATTTATGTTAACATTCATGCTAACATTTATGCTAACCTTCATGCTAACCTTCATGCTAACATTCATGCTAACATTCATGTTAACATTCATGCTAACATTCATGTTAACATTCATGCTAACGTTTATGTTAACATTTATTCTAACATTCATGCTAACATTTATGATAACTTTTATGCTAACATTTATGTTAACATTTTTTACTGTTTGACCCCAAAGAGCCTCTCTTTATGCATTTGATTTTTTTTCCCGAAAGGAACAAGCGGTAGAAAATGGATGGATGGATAAATACAAAAATAATTTTAGATTTTACAGTAAAAAAAAAACTCAGTCCCCAGAATTTTACTGTAAAATGTACTTTTTTTTAATGTACTGTAAATAGAAAGCTGCTTTTTTACAGTAAAATTCTGCCCACTTAGCTGCCAGTTTTTGACTGTAAAAAACACTGTAAAATTTACGGTGTATTACTGTAAGTGGCAGAACGGTACCAGTTTTTTTTTTTTTTTTACTGTTTGACCCCAAAGATCTACTCTTTATGCATTTGATTAGATTTTTTTTAAGTACAATATAAAAACACACGAAATGTTTTGTTTTTACAGTAAAAAAAATTGGCAGCTCAGTCGCCAGAATTTTACTGTAAAATGTATGTTATTTTTGTTACTGTAAATAGAAAGCTGCTTTTTTTACAGTAACATTCTGCCAACTGAGCTGCCAGTTTTTGACTGTAAAAAACACTGTAGATTTTACGGTGTATTACTGTAAATGGCAGAACGGTACCTCGTTTTTGTTTTTTTTACAGTCTGACCCCAGGGGGCCGCTCTTCATGCATTTGATTATTACCATAGATTTTTTTCTATGTACAATGTCAAATCACACACAAAATTTAGATTTTATGGTAAAAAGAAGCTCAGTCGCTAGAATTTTACTGTTAAAATGTGTTTTTGTTGTTTCTGTAAATACAAAGATGCTTTTTTTAATGGTACAATTCTACCTACAGAGCTACCAGGTTTTGTTTTTTTTACTGTAAAAAACACTAGATTTTACGCTGTATTACTGTATTACCTCCGTTTTTTTACAGTCTTGATGTACTTGATTTTTTTTACGAACAATGTAAAAAAAAAAAAATTGGCAGGTCAGTTGCCAGAATTTTACTGCAAAATGTACGTTTTTTTAGCTGCTTTTTTACTGGAATATTCTGCCACCAGAGCCAACAGTTAGTTGTTTTTTTTACGGTAAAAACAACAACTGTTCCGTGTTTTACTATGAATGGCACCACAGTTTTTATTTAAAAAAAAAAAGTTTTTTGATATTTACATTTTATTTAAAATATATTTATAGGAATCCATTTTAGAAAAAGATGTTTTGGGGCCATCTCCATGCAACCAGAAGGATATTTTTTAACCTGTAACATGTTTTAAAATATGTTTATTGTACCAAATAATACATTGGGAGAATGGGTTTGAATCGAGAATCGTTTGGTTTGAATCATCACCGCAGGAATCGAATCGTTAGGTGCTCAAATATTCCTACTCTTAATTGTTTGTGTTGGCCTAAAAATATTAAAATTTAAATGACAAAACTGACATCATCTCATGTAAGAAAAGGAAATAGAGCAACTTCAACCCAAGCGCTAGAAATGTACTAAACAATTAAGACTTAGTAAATAAAATACTTAAAAAAAAAAAAAAAAAAAAAAAAAAAAAAAAAAAAATATATATATATATATATATATATATATATATATATATATATATATATATGTATGTGTGGGAAAAAATCACAAGACTATTTCATCTCTACAGGCCTGTTTCATGAGGGGGGGTACCCTCAATCGTCAGGAGATTTTAATGGGAGCATTCGCATACCATGGTTTATATAGGGCACAGAGTGGGTGGGTACAGGCTGGCCTAGGGGCGTGGTGATTGGCTCATGTGTTACCTAGGAGGTGTTTCCGTCTATGGCGGCATGCTGTTACAATTTCGCTGCGCTTGTTGAGGGATGACAGGTCTGGACGGTAAATAATAAACAGTTTCTCTTTCAAGCATAGGTTGCATCTTTTATTACCACTATTGTAAGGTGTGCTGGATGCAAGAATTTGCCATGTTATTGAATATTCAACATTATTGTCTTTGAGGTCCCAAATGTGTTTGCTGAGTTCTGTGGTATTCCGCAGGTTTTGGTTCCTGAAAGAAGCCTTGTGATTGTTCCATCTGGTTTTGAATTCTCCCTCGGTTAATCCTACATATGTGTCGGATGTGTTAATGTCCTTGCGTATTACCTTAGATTGGTAGACAACTGATGTTTGTAAGCACCCCCCGTTGAGAGGGCAATTAGGTTTCTTTCGACAGTTACAGCCTTTGTTGGTTTTGGAGTCGCTCTGTCCGGGGGGCCGACGGCTCATTTGCAATTGTTTTGTTGTGGTTTGAGATGATTTGTCGTATATTGTTCATACAGCTGTAGCTCAATTTAATGTTGTTCTTGTTGAATACTTTTCTTAGGGTGTTGTCTTTGGGAAAGTGTTTGTCAATCAGATTGAGGAATTTGTGTCCAATGTTAGTTGAGACATTTTTGCTGTATGGGGGGTTGTACCAGATGATGTCGTTTCGTTTTCTGTTCTTTTTTGGCTGATTTCCTGGCGTGGGTTCATAGGTGAGGGTGAAATTGTATCCGCTTTCATCAAGGGCTTTTTGGTACGGGGGGGTTGCTTGGTCAAATTCAGCTTTGCTAGATGACAGCATCGATAGCCTTTTATTAATTCCGGTAGGTATTCTTTTCGTGGTGGTGGGTGGGTGGTTGCTGTCATGGTGCACATATTGGAGTGTTGTGTTGGGTTTCGTGAATGGTTGGTAGCTGTTATTTCTCAGGTTGAAAGTGACGTCAAGGAAGTTGACGGTTTGCTTGTTGGCTTCAATCGTGATCCGTAGGCCGTTCTCTTTGAAAATTTGGCATATGCGCTTCTTGGTATTCTCGCTGCTCCTTGGCGAGGCGCGACACACTGCCAGTCTGTCATCACGGTAAATACCAAGGTTCAGATTGAGGCTGGCGAGCTGGGAGAGGAGGAAACTCCCAACGAGTTCACACGTTTCTGCTCCGTCAAAACTTCCCATAGTGACGTCAAATGTTGCATTGTTCTTTTTTTGCCATGGTGTACTGTTGTGGATGAGAATGGAGTTTTTTGCGTGGATGATGATGTTTCTTTCGTTGCCTGTGATTGAGTCGTAGTCTGAGGCGAAGTCTAGTGCTTGAGTCAGTAGGTCTTGCGTGATGGAAGGGTAAAATTCTTCGATATCAAAGGAGATAAAGTTGTGCTGTTGTTTGTCTTGGATGTTGTTGAACCATTTGATTACTGCTGCTGTATTTCTTCATTGGTTGAGTGGTGTTTTGTCCTTGATTCTTGTGTTGACTCTGTCCAGGATTATTTTGCTGATTTTTCCTATTTCAGATTTAGTTGGGTTTATTAATATATATGTATATATTAAAAGCCACAGTATCAACAATAATAATAATATGAATAATAGTTTAAACAAAAAATGTATTTCTTAAAAAATGAAATTAAGATAAAATCAATTCTGAAAAATGATGACTGGATTAAGAATGGGAATGAGTAAAAAATATGTTTTTTATGAGTCAAATGTAAAGGAGTGGTGGTGCAGAAACACGCACACACTTCTTGTCCTCATGCAAGTGTACAAAGAAGTGAAGCCATGTTAGTGATGGGTCAATGTTACCGAGCATCGGTGTGAGTGACTGCTTCTGTGTGTGTATCACTTTAAGAAGGAAAAAAAAAATAGTCATATGATCTGATAAACGGCTTCTGAGTCGTTTGTGACGCACAAAAGTCTCGCGTTGGACATCATGGATTGGAACATTCCAAGGAGTGAGATCACTAACGCCAAATAAAGTGAAAGTTATTTTCCTGTTTACCCTTTGGCAACACTTTCATGTTACTTTTTGCACACAAAGAAATATATATATACTATACATATACTTTCTTGTAGATGTATTTATATATCTATTAATTCATATTCATATGTTTATATATATATATATATACACATATTTTAGTTATGTATGTATATATATATATATATATATATATATATATATATATATATATATATATATATATATATATATATATGTCTTAATAAGGTTATCCAAAAAATAGTGCTCGATACCGTAGTAGAGATTTTCATCTCCTGATGATTGAGGAAACCCTCATGAAACAGGCCTGTAGAGATGAAGTAGTCTTGTGATTTTTTTTCCCCACACATACATATATATATATATATATATATATATATATATATATATATATATATATATATATATATATATATATATATATATACATACATATACACAACTAATATATATATATAAATATATATTATATATATATAGTTATATATAGTTATATATATAGTAAAATATACACATATATTTTTTATATAGACAGTATATATATAGTTATATATATAGTAATATATATATATAGTTATATATATAGTAATATATATAGTAATATATATATTTTTTTATATATACAGTATATATATAGTTATATATATAGTTATATATATATATATATATAGTTATATATATATATATGTATATATATATATATAAAAAAATATATATATATATATATATTATATGTATTTTACATATAAAAATATATATACACATGTATTATTTATATACATTTATATTAATGTAATCATATTTAATATATATTAATATTTTATATGTATATATATATATATATATTTAATATATATTTGATTGATTTATATAAATATATATATTAATACAAAAAAAATAATATATATATATATATATATATATACACATATATTTTTTTATATATATACACACTATATTGCCGAAAGTATTTGGCCACCCATCCAAATGATCAAAATCAGGTGTCCTAATCACTTGTGACCTTCCAATTAGCCCACGTACAGTACGCACAGAGTTTCATGGAAAAGGTTTCCATGGCCGAGCAGCTGCATCTAAGTCATGCAACACCAAGTCCAATGCAAAGCGTCGGATGTAGTGGTGTAAAGCACGTCGCCACTGGACTCCAGAGCATTCTCGGGAGTGATGAGTCACGCTTTTCCATCTGGCAATCTGATGGACGAGTCTGGGTTTGGAGGTTGCCAGGAGAACGCTAAATTTCGGACTGCATTGTGCCGAGTGTGAAATTTGGTGGAGGAGGAATTATGGTGTGGGGTTGTTTTTTAAGGAGTTATCGGTATCGGTAATTAAAGAGTTGGACAATATCGGAATATCGGATATTGGCAAAAAGCCATTATCGGACATCCCTATTATAAACTATTTTCATGTTTGCGCTTTTAACGAGACAGAAGAAAAGTCAATTTTTATTCGGGTTTTTTTGTTAGGTATTTCCACATAATTGCACTTTATGATCATTCTAAAATATAATTTTCCAACATTAATTATATTGCTTTAAACTAAGAAAATTAAATTATATGCTAATACATAATTTTTTTGTTATTTTAGTGCTACACATTTTCACTCAGATTTTCTTGGTTTATAAATAAAATATTTTTTGTTGTAATTAACATTTAACTTTCGTGCTTAAGAAAGTAATAGGAGGCATTTCCTTGCTTGTCCACTAGAGGCCGCCATCCATCCGCCATTAGGTTGCCTTCTAAAGTCCTCAGATGTCAAACAAAGCCTCTCCAATAAACAGCAGTGCTCCCATTCTTTCTTTTCAAGCCCTCCAACTCCTCCAGAGCCAATTAAACAAAGACAGGAAGCACTTGTTGTGCTGCTTCCACGTTTTTTTTTTGTTTTTTTTTTTAAATAAAAACCAATTAATGCCTGCTCGCCAAGCTGTGCAGTGAGCGAGATAGAATAAAATCGGCCTTTATGTTGGTCCAGCGGGAGAAAGAGCTGTAATTAAAACATTGCTGTTGGTTTTGGGACTCTCCTCTCAGTGTGTTAGCGTTATCTAATGAGTTTTTCTTTATTAGCTATTTATTGGGTTTATGTTGTATTTACTGTTTATTCCCCATACAGCACCATGTGCTATGAATACAAACATTTTTTGGGGTCATTACATCATCACAGTAGAGTATATTGACAAAATAATGACATTTTTTCAAAGGAATTATCACAAGCTTTAATTTGAGGTATGACTCGATAAGGTATATACGTATATGTACATGTGCATATATACGTATATATATATATACTGTATGTATATGTGCACATATATACGTATACATATATAGTTTATTTATATGTGCATATATACATATACATTATGTATATGTGCATATATACGCATACATATATATGTATATGTGCATATATACGCATTTATATATATGTGTATGTGCATATATACACATACATATATATGTATGCTCATATATATGCGTATATACATGTGCATATATTTGTATACATGCATATATACATATACACATTTATGTATATATGCATACATACGTATACATATATATATATATGCATATATACGTATTGGGTATATACATATATATGTATACATGTATGTATATATGCATGTATGTAAATATGCACATACTGTATGTGTATACAAATATGTATATACTTATTTATGTACACATATACATATATACACACATGTATATGTATATGTATATATGTATACATATATATATAAAACCAGAGGCACTTAAAGTTTGGTGGTTGCGGGGGTGTATATTGTAGCCCGGAAGAGTTAGGGCTGCAAGGGATTCTGGGTATTTGTTCGTGTTTTTGTTGTGTTACGGTGCGGATGTTCTCCCGAAATGTGTTTGTCATTCTTGTTTGGTGTGGGTTCACAGCGTGGCGCATATTTGTAACAGTGTTGAAGTTCTTTATACGGCCACCCTCAGTGTGACCTATATGGCTATTGACCAAGTATGCCTTGCAGTCACTTACGTGTGTCTGCAGAAGCAGCATACAACATGTGACTGGGTCGGCACGCTGTTTGTACGGTGAAAAAGCAGACGCGTCGACAGGTTGTTGTCCCGGGAGATTTTCGGGAGGGGCACTGAAATTTGGGAGTCTCCCGGAAAAATCGGGAGGGTTGGCAAGTATGAAAACAACAAACTCCACAAAAATGGCTGATGTATACATTCCAATAAAAAACACCCTAAATCAACACACTCCACAAAGATGGCTGACATATATTCTCCAGTAA
Source organism: Nerophis lumbriciformis (assembly GCF_033978685.3). NCBI lineage: Eukaryota > Metazoa > Chordata > Actinopteri > Syngnathiformes > Syngnathidae > Nerophis > Nerophis lumbriciformis. Next base: position 45,314,512 of record NC_084554.2, read on the forward strand.
AAAACACCTTAAATCAACATACTCCACAAAGATGGCCGACATAATCTTTAGTAAACAACACCTTTTAGTCCCAACCAGTGTTGGGACTAATGCGTTACAAAGTAACGCAATACTGTAACACCGTTATTTTCGGCGGTAACTAGCATTATTTTTTATATTCAGTAACTCAGTTACCGTTACTACATGATGCGTTACTGCGTTATTTTTGCGTTATTTTTATGTAGTATCGGCTAGAAACAGAAGATCTGAGTGTGTTTTATTGGAGAGTTGCAGTGTCGTCCTTCTGTGTCACAAGGAAGAGAAGAGGCGTGCTTTGTGTGGGTGGGGGCGGGGTGGGGGGGTGGGGTGTCTGTGTTTACTAACAAGACATGATGGCGCAGCCAGAAGTCGAGTTTCTTAACATGGAGATATTCTCACTACTTTTCTTTTGTCGAGCACAAAGAAAATAACATTTTAGTTCAATGTAAGTTGTGTCTTGGATCAAAGATCCCATCTACTGCCCAAAACAGCAATTCAAATCTGCTACCAAAGCAATATGCTTCGATGAAGCTAGTAAAGAGAGACACAGACGCCGATGCCACTTCAGCTCCACTTAAGGATTTTAACGGAGGTACTGCTAGCCAGGACAACATTGATAGAGCCATTGCATCGTATGTGCTAGAAGACTTGCAGGCTATTTCTACAGTGGAGTCACCTGATTTCAGGCAGCTAGTTAGCATGATACCGGCGTCAAACAGCAAATGGCACGAAAGCATTTTCCAAGTTCCTGGACACAGTTGACAGTGAGTACATAAACATGGAAAGCGATCTAAAGAAAACACTCCAATCTCTGCCTCTGCTCATCATTCAGCACTGAAGGTACACACTCTGTCAATTCTCTTATATACTCTTTCTTTCTAGACTTCTAGAGTGTTTGATTGTCACATCACTCTAAATGTATAGACTATAAAGTTCACAAACATAAAGAAGGATCCTAGTGGGCCAAGCCAATCTTTCCTTATCTCTAAACTAAAACTGGGGAAATGTGTAGAGTGTTCTGGGCTTCAGTACAGTGTTGATCTCCTGAAGACATGATTTTATTTCACAATTCCTTGAGAGAAAAAAATGCCTGGTTAGGCTTTGTGTATGTCATGTGTGCCTTCCTTGGGTGAAGCCAGGTTTACAACTATGTTGTTATTATGCTGTTTGTTACTTATGTATGTTATGTTCCAGCTATTTAAAATAGTTTTGTCAATTTGTTCTGGCCTGAAATAAATTGGCCCTTTGAAACATATCTTTGTCTTTGTGTGTTGTATGTAGACCACATTGCTTAGCAGTGATGCAAATGCATGCCAAGTTGATCAACAGATTGTATTATTCTCCAAGTGCAATAACAGTACTGAAATGAAGGCTAAAAGGGCATTAATGGGAGCCTTAAAAAAAAAAAGAAAGAAAAAAAGAAGTAACTAAATACCGTATTTTTCGGAGTATAAGTCGCACCGGCTGAAAAAATGCATTATAAAGAAGGAAAAAAATATATAAGTCGCACTGGAGTATAAGTCGCATTTTTGGGGGACATTTATTTGATAAAACCCAACACCAAGAATAGACATTTGAAAGGGAATTTTAAAATAAATAAAGAATAGTGAACAACAGGCTGAATAAGTGTACGTTATATGAGGCATAAATAACCAACTGGTATGTTAACGTAACATATTATGGTAAGAGTCATTCAAATAACTATAACATATAGAACATGCTATACGTTTACCAAACAATCTGTCACTCCTAATCGCTAAATCCCATGAAATCTTATACGTCTAGTCCAGGGGTCGGCAACCTTTACCAGCCATTTTGACCAGTTTCGCAAATTATAGAAAACAATGGGAGCAGCAAATTTTTTTGAAATTTTCAATGAAATAACACTGCATACAAAGTTTTCTTTTTGCTTTGTGCTATGTATAAACCAGGGGTCGCAGACACGCTGCCCACACCTTTATGTGGAATTTGAAAGCTGGTGCGGCACACGGGTTTTAAATGAATGGCGCTTGTCAGTGTCATGCGTGCCGTGATGGTACAGCATATAGCGCCCACTTCAACCAGCGTGCCTGATCAGCCACACGTTGTATGGTGTTTCCGCTTGCTCACGTAGGTGACAGCAAGGCATACTTGGTCAACAACCACACAGGTTACACTGACGGTGGCGGTATAAAAAAAACTATAACACTCTTACTAATAATGCGCCATACTGTGAACCCACACCAGACAAGAATGACAAACACATTTCGGGAGAACATCTGCACAGTAACACAACATAAACACAACAGGACAAATACCCAGAATCCCATGCAGCCCTAACTCTTCCGGGATACATTATACACCCCCGCTACCAAACCCCGCCCACCTCAACCGACGCACAGAGGGGGGGTTGATGTGTGAGGGAGCAGGGTTGGGGTGGGGGCGGGGTTTGGTGGTAGCAGGGGTGTATAATGTAGCCCGGAAGAGTCAGGGCTGCATGGGATTCTGGGTATTTGTTCTGTTGTGTTTATGTTGTGTTAAGGTGCAGATGTTCTCCCGAAATGTGTTTGTCATTCTTGTTTGGTTTTGGTTCAAAGTGTGGCGCATTATTAGTAAGAGTGTTAAAGTTGTTTTATATGGTCACCGTCAGTGTAACCTGTGTGGCTGTTGACAAAGTATGCCTTGCTGTCACGTACGTGTGCAATCAGAAGAATTTATATTGTATAACAAGTGTTGGGCTGGCTCGCTGTTAATACAGATTGTAGAGAGCGCCAAATGTTGTACCATCATAGTAAGCTGCTGAGTCGCATCAGAGTGATCAAAGACCCGCATGCGGCTCGGGAGCCGCGGGTTGCCGACCCCTGGTCTAGTCTCTTACGTGAATGAGCTAAATAATATTATTTGATATTTTACAGTAATGTGTTATGTGTTAACACATAAGTCGCTCCTGAGCATGAGTCGCACCCCCGGCCAAACTATGAAAAAAACTGCGACTTATAGTCCGAAAAATACGGTAGTTACTTTTCACAGTAACGCATTACGTTTTGGTGTAAGTAACTGAGTTACTTTTTGAGTAACTAGTAACTGTAACTAGTTACTGGTTTTCAGTAACTAACCCAACACTGAAATCAACACACTCCACAAAGACGGCCGACATACACTCTCCAGTAAAAAAAAACACCTTAAATCAACACACTCCACTGTCCGTGTCACACTGTCCTGTGGATCACTTCTTCCCCCTGACAAACTCTTAATAGTCCACAAGTGAATGATGACTTATGAGTGAGTTGCACAAAAAAGCCGTGAGAAAGTTCTGCAGCGACGACGTCATCGCCGTGAACTTCTCCTTCCTTGGAACCCTTTGAAGTTTTTCCACCAAGCAGAGCCTCATCAAGACGAGGCCTGAGGCGAGGTTACGCCCGCCCCCCCCCCCCACCGTCTTATTCTTCTCAGGCCTCTCTGTGACTCAAGCCAAGACGGAACAGCCCAGGTTTTCACTCCTGATGCTCACTCCCAAAAAAAGGCGCGAGGATGTTGCAACAAATTAGGCAGCAAAATAATCGGCAGGCTTTTTATTTTTTTCCACCCGGGAAAGACAACAAAGTGTGGCATTTTTGATTGACAGCTGGTGTCTTCCAGCCATTTGGGAAGCCATCTGTTGCCATGGTAATTTCATTACGAGCGTCTTCTTGGCCAGGGTTGTGCACACTTTGATGAAATGAAGAGCACGCCGTCTAATATTTGCTTGATGCTTTTGAGAATGGTTTTATTAGAACAAAGTGTATTTACATACAAAGTGCAGCAATTACGTGGTGGAGATTTTTATTGGACAAACTTGTCGGGAGTGCCGCCGGCGTTGTGCAGCTTTAAAGGGGAACATTATCACAATTTCAGAAGGGTTAAAACCATTAAAAATCAGTTCCCAGTGGCTTATTTTATTTTTCGAAGTTTTTTTCAAAATTTTACCCATCACGCAATATCCCTAAAAAAAGCTTCAAAGAGCCTGATTTTAACCATCGTTATATACACCCGTCCATTTTACTGTGACGTCACATAGTGAAGCCAACACAAACAAACATGGCGGTTAGAACAGCAAGATATAGCGACATTAGCTCGGATTCAGACTCGTATTTCAGCGGCTTAAGCGATTCAACAGATTACGCATGTATTGAAACGGATGGTTGTAGTGTGGAGGCAGGTAGCGAAAACGAAATTGAAGAAGAAACTGAAGCTATTGAGCCATATCGGTTTGAACCGTATGCAAGCGAAACCGACGAAAACGACACGACAGCCAGCGACACGGGAGAAAGCGAGGACGAATTCGGCGATCGCCTTCTAACCAACGATTGGTATGTGTTTGTTTGGCATTAAAGGAAACTAACAACTATGAACTAGGTTTACAGCATATGAAATACATTTGGCAACAACATGCACTTTGAGAGTGCCCAGTTTTCATCAATTAATATATTCTGTAGACATACCCTCATCCGCTCGCAGATTTCTTTGACTTTATCGTTGGAAATGCATCTGCTTTGAGTGTCGCAGGATATCCACACATTCTTGCCATCTCTGTCGTAGCATAGCTTTCGTCGGTAAAGTGTGCGGAACAAACGTCCAATTTCTTGCCACTTTCGCATCTTTGGGCCACTGGTGCAACTTGAATCCGTCCCTGTTCGTGTTGTTACACCCTCCGACAACACACCGACGAGGCATGATGTCTCCAAGGTACGGAAAACAGTCGAAAAAACGGAAAATAACAGAGCTGATTTGACTCGGTGTTTGAGAAAATGGCGGATTGCTTCCCGAGAGCGAATATTAGAAAGGCGTTTAATTCGCCAAAATTCACCCATTTAGAGTTCGGAAATCGGTTAAAAAAATATATGTGTCGTGACTTGGTCCTGGGGTTTAGTTTTTCTCGAAGGCAACGGAAAGTTGGCTCGGGCAAGACGGGAATGCAGGTACATTTTTATTTAAACACTATAAATACAAAACAAGTAAGTAAACAAAAGGCGCGCACAATAGCGGAGAACACACTATGAAACCAAACACTTGCACAAAGGCAAAAACTATGAACAACAAAAAACACTAACTGTGGCAATAATAAACAAAACTTACTTGGCATGGACAAAAAGGAGCAGCGTGAACGATGGACATGAAAAAAGAGTCAGAAATGTGCAGAAGCATAAATGTGGAGATGTCACCAGAAAGACAAACTGAAAACACTGAACTTAAATACTACAGACATGATTAACGAAAACAGGTGCGTGACTCAAAACGTGAAACAGGTGCGTGACGTGACAGGTGAAAACTAATGGGTTGCTATGCTGATAAACAAGAGTGCACAATGAGTCCAAACGTGGAACAGGTGAAACTAATGGGTAATCATGGAAACAAGACAAGGGAGTGAAAAGCCAGAAACTAAAGAGTCCAATAACTAAACAAAACATGACTAAGACAAAACATGATTACACAGAAATGACAATATGGTCTTTTTTCTGCAACATCAAGGTATATATTGACGCTTACATAGGTCTGGTGATAATGTTCCCCTTTAAAGACGTTGTATAAAATGCATCCTCTTTACTTTTTATGTGCATCTCCTCACTTTTTCACTCTTCTGACCGCTTCTTCTCCTCTCTCTGATTCTACTCCACAAACACAATCTGGAAAAAAACCCCGAATCTTGCAGTTCAAAAGAGGCGCTAAATGCTGTGAAATGGTTGCAAAATATTGTCGTTTTTGTTGCAAAAAGAGTGTATTGCTGCAAGAAGCATGCGTGTCGCCCATTTTTGTAGATAAGTCAGCCATCTTTGTCAAGGATGGCATTTATTGAGCACGGTCTGCTGTGTCACAGCAACACATTCCTCAAATATGACCGACATACGCCAAGTACAGCAAGTTGACTCTTACTATTATGTTGGATCCACTATGGACTGGACTCTCACAATATTATGTCGGACCCACTCGACATCCATTGCATTCGGTCTCCCCTAGAGGGGGGGGGGGGGGGGGGGGGGGGGTTTACCCACATATGCGGTCCTCTCCAAAGTTTCTCATTGTCATTCACATCGACGTCCCACTGGGGTGAGTTTTTCCTTGCCCTTATGTGGGCTTTGTACCGAGGATGTCGTTGTGGCTTGTGCAGCCCTTTGAGACACTTGTGATTTAGGGCTATATAAATAAACATTGATTGATTGATTGATTGCTCCACAAAATATGGCCGATACACTTTTTACATCAATCCACTCCACAAATATGGCCGAGATTAGGCTGACCATATTGTGAAATCCCAAAAAGAGGACATATATATGCGTGCCAAGGCCGGGACTAGGTGAAAATTTGCCAATGATACTCGAACTTGCTTTATAAATAATACATTTATTTAAATAAAGCATTTTTTCTCCTCTGTTGACAGCAGTGTTGGTGCTAGGAATTTTCAAGGACCCCATCAAGTCATAAAAATGGGGTCCCACAGTAAATTTTTGGGGTCCCACTATTTAGTAAGCGTTTTGAAAACAAGTGATAACAGCATGCATTGTCCTGTTATGTCTCACATTCTATATTGTGTTTTGGAAAAAGGTTGTCATAAACGTTACTTCATTCATTAGAAGAAATAATAACAAAAAAAGACACATTTGTATGCATATGTAAATTTGTTCAGTTACATTGTAGGGGTATATTGTAGCGTCCCGGAAGAGTTAGTGCTGCAAGGGGTTCTGGGTAGAGATGTCCGATAAATGCTTTAAATTGTAATATCGGAAATGATCGGTATCGTTTTTTTTATTATCGGTTTTATTTTTTTAATTTTATTATTATTTTTTTATTTATTTGTTTCTTTCTGTTATTAATATTCTGGTTCCTACATTATATATCAATATATATCAATACAGTCTGCAAGGGATACTGCTGGTCCACTAATAGTACTAACCTTTAACAGTTAATTTGACTCATTTTCATTGATTACTAGTTTCTATGTAACTGTTTTATATTGTTTTACTTTCTTTTTTATTCAAGAAAATGTTTTTAATTTATTTATCATATTTCATTTTATTATTATTTTTAAAAAGGACCTTATCTTCACCATACCTGGTTGTCCAAATTAGGCATAATAATTCCACGACTGTATATATCGGTATCGGTTGATATCGGTATTGGTAATTAAGAGTTGGACAATATCGGAATATCGGATATCGGCAAAAAGCCATTATTGGACATCCCTAGTTCTGGGTATTTGTTCTGTTGTGTTACGGTGCGGATGTTCTCCCGAAATGTGTTTGTCATTCTTGTTTGGTGTGGGTTCACAGTGTGGCGCATATTTGTAACAGTGTTAAAGTTGTTTATACGACCACCCTCATTGTGACCTGTATGGCTGTTGACCAAGTATGCGGTGCATTCACTTGTGTGTGCGAAAAGCCCTAAGCATTATGTGACTGGGCCAGCACGCAAAGGCAGTGCCTTTAAGGCACGCCCCCAATATTGTTGTCTGGGTGGAAATCGGGAGAATGGTTGCCCCGGGAGATTTTCGGGAGGGGCACTGAACTTCGAGAGTTTCCCTGGTAAATCGGGAGGATTGGCAAGTATGTCAATCAATCAACTCTCTAGTTCTCTCTGTCTCTGCCCCTCCCTCACAAATGCTCCTGCGTGCGCACATCTTCACATTTTTTTGTTTTGTTTTTAACCCCTTCTTAACCCTGGACGTACATTGAAAATACACGAAACCCTAACTCACAGCAACATTGTTTTATAAATTTAGCCGACATACTCACTTCATACAGCAACATGCTTCACAAATATAGCCGACATACTCACTTCATACAGCAACATTGTTTTACAAATATGGCCGACATACTCACTTCATACAGCAACATGCTTCACAAATATAGCCGACATACTCACTTCATACAGCAACATTGTTTTACAAATATACCCGACATACTCACTTCATACAGCAACATGCTTTACAAAAATAGCCGACATACTCACTTCATACAACAATACACTCCACAAATATAGCCGACATACTCACTTTATACAGCAACATGCTTCACAAATATAGCCAACATACTCACTTCATACAGCAACATGCTTTACAAATATGGCCGACATACTCACTTCATACAGCAACATTGTTTTACAAATATAGCCGACATACTCACTTCATACAGCAACATTGTTTTATAAATATAGCCGACATACTCACTTCATACAGCAACATTGTTTTACAAATATAGCCGACATACTCACTTCATACAGCAACATTGTTTTACAAATATAGCCGACATACTCACTTTATACAGCAACATGCTTTACAAATATGGCCGACATACTCACTTCATACAGCAACATTGTTTTACAAATATAGCCGACATACTCACTTCATACAGCAACATTGTTTTATAAATATAGCCGACATACTCACTTCATACAGCAACATTGTTTTACAAATATAGCCGACATACTCACTTCATACAGCAACATTGTTTTACAAATATAGCCGACATACTCACTTTATACAGCAACATGCTCCACAAATATAGCCGACATACTCACTTCATACAGCAACATTGTTTTATAAATATAGCCAACATACTCACTTCATACAACAATACACTCCACAAATATAGCCGACATACTCACTTTATACAGCAACATGCTCCACAAATATAGCCGACATACTCACTTCATACAGCAACATTGTTTTACAAATATGGCCGACATACTCACTTCATACAGCAACATTGTTTTATAAATTTAGCCGACATACTCACTTCATACAGCAACATGCTTCACAAATATAGCCGACATACTCACTTCATACAGCAACATTGTTTTACAAATATGCCCGACATACTCACTTCATACAGCAACATGCTTTACAAAAATAGCCGACATACTCACTTCATACAACAATACACTCCACAAATATAGCCGACATACTCACTTTATACAGCAACATTGTTTTACAAATATAGCCGACATACTCACTTCATACAGCAACATGCTTTACAAATATAGCCGACATACTCAATTCATACAGCAACATGCTTTACAAATATGGCCGACATACTCACTTCATACAGCAACATTGTTTTACAAATATAGCTGACATACTCACTTCATACAGCAACATTGTTTTATAAATATAGCCGACATACTCACTTTATACAGCAACATGCTTCACAAATATAGCCGACATACTCACTTCATACAGCAACATTGTTTTATAAATATAGCCGACATACTCACTTCATACAGCAACATGCTTTACAAAAATAGCCGACATACTCACTTCATACAACAATACACTCCACAAATATAGCCGACATACTCACTTTATACAGCAACATTGTTTTACAAATATAGCCGACATACTCACTTCATACAGCAACATGCTTTACAAATATAGCCGACACACTCACTTCATACAGCAACATGCTTTACAAATATGGCCGACATACTCACTTCATACAGCAACATGCTTTACAAATATAGCCGACATACTCACTTCATACAGCAACATTGTTTTACAAATATAGCCGACATACTCACTTCATACAGCAACATGCTTTACAAATATAGCCGACATCTCACTTCATACAACAATACACTCCACAAATATAGCCGACATACTCACTTTATACAGCAACATTGTTTTACAAATATAGCCGACATACTCACTTAATACAGCAACATTGTTTTACAAATATAGCCGACATACTCACTTCATACAGCAACATTGTTTTACAAATATAGCCGACATACTCACTTCATACAGCAACATTGTTTTACAAATATAGCCGACATACTCACTTTATACAGCAACATTGTTTTATAAATATAACCGACATACTCACTTCATACAGCAACATTGTTTTATAAATATAGCCGACATACTCACTTCATACAGCAACATTGTTTTACAAATATAGCCGACATACTCACTTCATACAGCAACATTGTTTTACAAATATAGCCAACATACACATTGTGCAGCAATACACTCCACAAAAATAGCCGACATACTCACTTTATACAGCAAAGCACTCCACAAATATTGCCGCCGTGTATACTTCATGCAGAAATACAGTCTTCAAGTGACACCTGCATGCAGTTTTTGCCACAAAAATAATTATATTTGTGTGGGAAAAAAAAACATTGTTGATCCTTTGTGTGATTTCTTACTAAATTCCAGTGTGATGACATCAAAGCATTTTGTTGCATACTTCCTGAGAAGTACTGTTTTCAATGAACGTGTGCACAATGGCAGAGAGGTGACCTTCCATGCGAATCAGCCGCCTTTTCAAGAAAACTTCCAACCGCGCTCATGCGGAAAGCTCCACATTGATTTTCTTGATCTCTCTGCTGTGCCGCAGCACAATCCATAGGCGGGAACTACTTTCACCGTACGCCGGTGCCCGGTGAACAAGGTGCGTGTTCATGTTAGAACAAAGTGTGCGTTTGTGTCATGCACGGCTCTCAAGCCCAAGGTCTCTGGTCATTAATGTGTCGGAAGGTTTCCTGGCAACAAGATTCTTACATGTGGTGCAGTATGTGCGCTCGCCTGCCAGATGATTAGGTACGCCTGCGTCTTTGCAGCGAGCAGTGACAACATGTTTAATATTTGGCTTCTAATATTGACATATAGCAAACACACCATCACAATAACACAACTAGAAAATTCCCGCGGAAATTTTGACGGGCCTGCTATCTGTGCCCTGGACCTGTGCCGCCGTACTTAGTAGATGGTGCCGAGTGTCTGAATCCGGCAGTTTTAGGTGTAACTGTACAAAATGAGCCACAGAACCAGCCTAAAACAGTAGCATGATTACATAAAACTGCTAGCACTTTGCATGTGTGCTAACGATAGCATGATAACGGTCAGCATGTTTCATATACCAAGTTATACGACTCAAATGTGTATGGCTGCGAATATGCAAAATTAGCTAAAAAAGTTAGCATGCTAATGTTAGCATGCTAGCAAGCTAAAGTTAGCATGCTAACAGTTATCTTGTGTCACATACCAAGTTATATGACTCTAATGTGTATGGCTGGGGAATTAGAGTAAAAAGTGTAAAATTAGCTAAGAAAGCTTGCACTTTAATGTTAGCATGCTAACTTTAGCAGGCTAACAGTTAACATGTGTCACATACCAAGTTATGTGACTGTAGGGTAAATGGTTGCAAAATTAGCTCAAAAAGCTAGTACGTTAATGTTAGCATGCTAGCATGCTAACGTAAACATGCATGCGGTTATCATGTTTCAAATACCAAGTAATATGACTGTAAGGTGTATGGCTGCGGAATTAGACAAAAAAGCGTAAAAATAGCAAAAAAAAGTTAGCGTGCTAGCATGCTAAAGTCAGCACACTAACAGTTAACAGCTGTCACATTCCAAGTTATATGACTCTGGGGAAAACGGTAGCAAAAATTAGCTAAAAAAGTTAGCATGTTAATGTTAGCATGCGAGCAAGCTAAAGTTAGCATACTAGCAGTTATATTGTGTCGCATATCAAGTTATATGACTCTAATGTGTATGGCTGGGGAATTAGAGTAAAAAGTGTAAAATTGGCTAAAAAAAGCTAGCACTTTAATGTTAACATGCTAACTTTAGCAGGCTAACAGTTAACAAGTGTCACATACCAAGTTATGTGACTGTAAGGGTAAATGGTTGCAAAATTAGCTAAAAAAGCTAGCACGTTAACGTTAGCATGATAGCATGCTAACGTAAACATGTATGCGGTTATCATTTTTCAAATACCAAGTTATATGACTGTAAGGTGTATGGCTGTGGAATTAGACAAAAAAGTGTAAAATTTGATGAAAAGGTTACCAAGCCTAATTTAGCTTGCTAGCATACTATCGTTTGCTTGCTAACAGTTCACAAGTGTCACATACCAAGTGATATGACTCTGTGGTAGCAAAATTAGCTAAAAAAGTTAGAATGCTTATGTTAGCATGCTAGCAAGCTAAAGTTAGCATGCTAACAGTTATCTTGTGTCGCATACCAAGTTATATGACTCTAATGTGTATGGCCGGGGAATTAGAGTAATAAGTGTAAAATTAGATAAAAAAAGCTAGCACTTTAATGTTAACACGCTAACTTTAGCAGGCTAACAGTTAACATGTGTCACATACCAAGTTATGTGACTGTAAGGGTAAATGGTTGCAAAATTAGCTCAAAAAGCTAGCACGTTAATGTTAGCATGCTAGCATGCTAACGTAAACATGTATGCGGTTATCATTTTTCAAATACCAAGTTATATGACTGTAAGGTGTATGGCTGTGGAATTTGACAAAAAAGTGTAACATTTGATGAAAAGGTTACCAAGCCTAATTTAGCTTGCTAGCATACTATCGTTTGCTTGCTAACAGTTAACAAGTGTCACATACCAAGTGATATGACTCTGTGGTAGCAAAATTAGCTAAAAAAGTTAGAATGCTTATGTTAGCATGCTAGCAAGCTAAAGTTAGCATGCTAACAGTTATCTTGTGTCGCATACCAAGTTATATGACTCTAATGTGTATGGCCGGGGAATTAGAGTAATAAGTGTAAAATTAGCTAAAAAAAAGCTAGCACTTTAATGTTAACACGCTAACTTTAGCAGGCTAACAGTTAACATGTGTCACATACCAAGTTATGTGACTGTAAGGGTAAATGGTTGCAAAATTAGCTCAAAAAGCTAGCACGTTAATGTTAGCATGCTAGCATGCTAACGTAAACATGTATGCGGTTATCATTTTTCAAATACCAAGTTATATGACTGTAAGGTGTATGGCTGTGGAATTTGACAAAAAAGTGTAACATTTGATGAAAAGGTTACCAAGCCTAATTTAGCTTGCTAGCATACTATCGTTTGCTTGCTAACAGTTAACAAGTGTCACATACCAAGTGATATGACTCTGTGGTAGCAAAATTAGCTAAAAAAGTTAGAATGCTTATGTTAGCATGCTAGCAAGCTAAAGTTAGCATGCTAACAGTTATCTTGTGTCGCATACCAAGTTATATGACTCTAATGTGTATGGCCGGGGAATTAGAGTAATAAGTGTAAAATTAGCTAAAAAAAAGCTAGCACTTTAATGTTAACACGCTAACTTTAGCAGGCTAACAGTTAACATGTGTCACATACCAAGTTATGTGACTGTAAGGGTAAATGGTTGCAAAATTAGCTCAAAAAGCTAGCACGTTAATGTTAGCATGCTAGCATGCTAACGTAAACATGTATGCGGTTATCATTTTTCAAATACCAAGTTATGACTGTAAGGTGTATGGCTGTGGAATTTGACAAAAAAGTGTAACATTTGATGAAAAGGTTACCAAGCCTAATTTAGCTTGCTAGCATACTATCGTTTGCTTGCTAACAGTTAACAAGTGTCACATACCAAGTGATATGACTCTGGGGTAGCAGAATTAGCTAAAAAAGTTAGCATGCTAATGTTAGCATGCTAGCAAGCTAAAGTTAGCATGCTAACAGTTATCTTGTGTTGCATACCAAGTTATATGACTCTGGGGTAGCAAAATTAGCTAAAAAAGTTAGCATGCTAGCAAGCTAAAGTTAGCATGCTAACAGTTATCTTGTGTCGCATACCAAGTTATATGACTCTAATGTGTATGGCCGGGGAAATAGAGTAAAAAGTGTAAAATTAGCTAAAAGGGTAAGATAGCCGACATATACACTGCAAAAACTGAAATCTAAGTAAGATGAAATATCTCAAATAAGGGTGATATTTGCTTATTTTCTGTCTGATAAGATAATTCTTCTCACTAAGCAGATTGTATGTTAGAGTGTTTTACTTTTTTTAAGCGTTTTGGTCCTAAATGATCTCAGTAAGATATTACAGCTTGTTGCTGAGGTTTTATGACCTATAATGAGTCAAACATGCCTGAAACGAGAATATCAACTGATGCAAAGCTGTGTCATTAACACTCACAAGTATAAAACTACTTTTTTAAAGTAATCATTTCTTACTTCAAGCATGAAAAACAAATCTTGATGCCGAGCGCATATCATTATGTCAAGATAATGGCACTAGCATTTACTTCATTTAAGAATATTTTTCAACGTATTGAGCAAAAAGGTCTCATTTTTTTTTCTACCAAGAAAAGTGCACTTGTTATTAGTGAGAATATACTTTTTTAAAGGTATTTTTGGGTTCATTGAAGTTAGCTAATTGTACTTGTTTCGGAAAGTCTTGACAAGCCAAATTTTCTTGATCTATTGGCAGATAATTTTGCTTAGTTCAAATAAAATACCCCTCATTTTTGTATTTTTTTTTTCTTGTTTTTGAACACTGACTTTTTGCAGTGAAAGACGGCCGACATACACTCTCCAGTAAAAAAAAAAACTACTTACATCAACGAGATTTCTCTACAGAATCTCCTCTCTGGTCAACAAAAGCACCATGAAGATTCTAGTGGGAACACTCGTTCAACCCTTTTTCGATTACGCATGCACCTCCTGGTACCCAAGCACCTCCAAAACCCTCAAATCTAAACTCCAAACATCCCAGAACAAGCTAGTCAGATTACTTCTAGACCTCCACCCCAGATCCCACCTCACTCTTACCCACTTCTCCAAAGTGGGCTGGCTCAGGGTGGAGGACAGAGTAAAACAACTTGCACTGAGCCTAGTCTATAAAATCCGCTACACCTCCCTGATACCCAGAGGTGGGTAGAGTAGCCAGAATTTGTACTCAAGTAAGAGTACTGTTACTTTAGAGATTTAATACTCAAGTAAAAGTAAGGAGTAGTCACCCAAATATTTACTTGAGTAAAAGTAAAAAGTATGTTGTGAAAAAACTACTCAAGTACTGAGTAACTAATGAGTAACATACACACACATATCATATGTATATATATATATATATATATATATATATATATATATATATATATATATATATATATATATATATATATATATATACATACATTGATATATACAGTATATAATTTATATTCATTTATTTTGCCGTTTTTGTTTACATGTTAAAGGTGTTTTAATGAATATACATGCATGTTTAACACATATAGATTCCTTTCTTTCATGAAGACAAGAATATAAGTTGGTGTATTACCTGATTCTGATGACTTGCATTGATTGGAATCAGACAGTAGTGATGATAACGTCCACATTTTCGAATGGAAGCGAAAAAAAGTCTTCCTTTCTGTCCAATACCACATGAAAGTGGTTGGTTTTTGGCATCTTATTTGTCCAGCTTCCATATTCGTTTTTATACACTTTACAAGAAATACATTGGCGGCAAAATCCGTAGCTTGCTAGCTTGTTTGCGCTGGCTTTCGGAGACTTTTATTTTGAAAGCGCAGGCGTGATGGAGCGGCACTTTTATTGTGAAGACAGGAACTGCGCAGTCAGTCTTTAGGCTTTTGACGGGAAGTACGGTTGAAATAAAAAAAGGGTCTTTTTTCCTTCACATTTTTGATTGATTGATTGGAACTTTTATTAGTAGATTGCACAGTACACTACATATTCCGTACAATTGACCACTAAATGGTAAGACCCGAATAAGTTTTTCAACTTGTTTAAGTCAGGTCATGTGACCCCTGGCTCTGTTTGATTGGTCCAACGTCACCAGTGACTGCATCTGATTGGTGGAACGGAGTGAACGTCACCAGTGACTGTATTTGTTGAAACGCAGGCACTATGAAGGTCTGTCTGACAGACCAAAACAAACAAAGCGTGCATTAACAGATCGATAAAAATTAGTAGCGAGTAGCGAGCTGAATGTAGATAAAAGTAGCGGAGTAAAAGTAGCGTTTCTTCTCTATAAATATACTCAAGTAAAAGTAAAAGTATGTTGCATTAAAACTACTCTTAGAAGTACAATTTATCCCAAAAGTTACTCAAGTAGATGTAACGGAGTAAATGTAGCGCGTTACTACCCACCTCTGCTGATACCGAAGTACATGTCAAACTACTTTCTTAACGTAAATGACCGCCATAACCACAACACCAGGGGGAGCTCCACTAACCACGTTAAACCCAGATTCCGATCTAACAAAGGTCTTAACTCATTCTCTTTCTATGCCACATCAATATGGAATGCACTCCCAACAGGTGTAAAAGAAAGGGCATCTCTATCCTCCTTCAAAACCGCACTAAAAGAACACCTCCAGGCAACTTCAACCCTTGACTAACACCCTCCCCGGATTGTTAATAATCAAATGTAAATAATCAAATGTAGATACTTTTTCCTATGCTTTCTGATCTCTCTCTCTCTCTCTCTCTCTCTCTCTCTCTCTCTCTATGTCCACTACTTGCTGTACATATCCTACCAAGTCAGACCTACACTGTTCCAATGTCCATTTCTCTGATCTCAATTGTTGATGACTGAAGTGATGATAACAACCAAGCCTACACCCCCCCCCCCCTTCCACATCCCACACCCCGGATTGTAAATAATGTAAATAATTCAATGTATATACCCTGATAATGATCTTGTGTGATGACTGTATTATGATGATAGTATATATGATAGTAACAAGTTGAAAAACATATTGGGGTGTTACCATTTAGTGGTCAATTGTACGGAATATGTACTGTACTGTGCAATCTACTAATAAAAGTCTCAATCAGTCAATCAATCAAAAAAAACATGGCCATGCTAATGTTAGCATACTAACGTTAAGAAGCAAGCACATGACTGCGTAAGAAGATGCAGTATTTGTTGGTGTAGACATAGAACGTAGCAACAAAGCCAGCATAAAACGTTAGCATGCTAATATGAGAGACGCACATTGGCCCTTTTTTTTTTTTTTTTTTTTAATCGTGAATAGTAACGTGAAATGTTCCCAACATAAAGTACCTCCATCGGCGCGAACCACACCTTTCCGACGGTATGACATACTGTATGTGGGGGCTCGTTGGCCGATTCGTCTCGTATTAGACAAAAGGTGCGTACCCATTCAATTGGTCCATTTTTTGTTGTTGTTGGTGAATAGCGTTGCCATGGTAACATGAAATGTTCCCAATTTAAAATTCCGCCATCAGCGCGAACGAGGCCTTTCCGACGGTATAACATGTGATTGTTCGTGCTGGAAATAGTCGCCATTATAAAGGTGCGTACCCATTCAATTGGCCCATTTTCGCTATTAAATTGGCCGATTAAAAAAAAAAGTCGGCCAATTTAAAAGCGAAAATGGGCCAATTGAATAGGTACGCACCTTTATAATGGCGACTAAAAACGTGAATAGCGTCGTAATAATATGGGCTGCTTGCATTGCATACAATGTATAATGTAGTGTAATGTAGTTTATTGTAATGTAATATAATGTAGTTTATTGTAATGTAATATAAAGTAGTTTATTGTAATGTAGTATAACGTAGTGTAATGTAATTCAGTATGTATAATGTAATATAATGGAGTGAAATATAATCATGTGATGCAATGCAATGTAATGTAATGTGAATATAATGTAACGTAATATAATGTAGTATAATGTAATGCAATGTAAAATAATGTAGTGTAGTGTAATGTAATGTAAAATAATGTCGTGTAGTTTAATGTAGTGTTATGTAAAGTAATGTAAATGTGATGTAATGTAGTGTATAATGTAATGCAGTGTAATGTAGTGTAATGTAGTTTATTGTAATGTAATATAATGTAGTTTATTGTAATGTAGTGTACAATGTAATGCAGTGTAATGTAGTGTAATGTAGTTTATTGTAATGTAATATAATGTAGTTTATTGTAATGTAGTGTACAATATAGTGTAAAGTAATGTAGTATATTGTAATGTGATATAATGTAGTTTACTGTAATGTAGTGATGTCATGTCATTTTTTTGTAATGTAATGAAGTATATTGTAATGTAATGAAGTATGTAATGTAATGTAATGAAGTATGTAATGTAATGTTATGTAATGTAATGAAGTATGTAATGAAGTATGTAATGTAATGTAATGAAGTATGTAATGTAATATAATGAAGTATGTAATGTAATGAAGTATATTGCAATGTAATGAAGTATATAA